>NC_056732.1:962380276-962487776 GCF_019279795.1 Protopterus annectens
TTTCCAGATGCCTGGGGACAGAATACTGTTTTTAGACAGCTCACTCTCCGTACACTCCCTATCAGCATCTTTGCCTTTACTGATGATGTCACCCACCTAGAAGTATGCCTCTGGGAGTAATGTGAGGCTTAAATTGGTAGCATGTTCTGTTACTGCGTAATGCTGTAGTGTGGTAGAATAGACAGGTAGGTGCTCAATTCCAAGGCATGGTAGGTGTGTGTGTTTGGCAGTTATACCCTATGTGTTTATCTGTGGGTGGCTAGCTGCAGGATGTGTTCAGTGTGTTTTGTTATATATATATAGTGTCCACAGCCTGCATAATCTGCCAAGATACTGGTTTGTCAACACATACATTCGCCAATAGGTCTGGTGAGTAAATGTCAGCAGCCCTACTCTTACCCTTAATACAGTCTGACCCGTGTGACGCAAGAAAACACACATGCCTTGATAGCAACACTGCAGGATGCAGGTGGCACATGTAGTTTCCTTTTCATTCCTGTCTAATGCTTTGCTGTCATGTGGTCCGCTGTTGTGATATGAATGCAATATCTACATATGTGTGTAGATGTATATGTGTGTATGTATGTATGTAGATATATATATATATATATATATATATATATATATATGTATATATGTCTACATATAATATATATGATATATGTAGTTATAGAGAGATAGACATAGATATAGACATATATATCTGGGGACATCAGCACTATTGAATGTTGACACAGGATGATCTGTATGTGATAACCTCGGATGTATGTATATCTGCCATGGTGTAGTGGTAATGCACACTGTCTGTTGTGTGCAGGGTCCCAGGTTGTAGTCGTGTAGACACTGGTTATTTTGTTGCTGTGAAGACTATGGGACATCGAATACGGTGATAGTAAGGCACCTGTTACCAGTTGTGTACGGATCTGAGTGACACTAAGCAGTGGTTATTAATTTGGAGGTTCGGTATGGGTCATATATCTATTCATTAGTAGACTATACTATGCAGATGATGTTCACATTAGTGTATCCCATGTATCCCCAGGGTGTGATGCAGATCCTTGGACTGTATGTGTGTAGTTAGCCGGGTGCAGGGCTCAAATATAGTTGACAGCATGGGAGGAGGGGTCAGGCATACTGTATGTACATTGCAGAACTGTGCCTCGGGAGTGCTCGTGCCTTAGCACACCTAAGCTAGGGGTGTGTCTATACCTGTCTGGTGACATTGGGAGGGACAAAAGCAGCAATGGGGTAGTCATGGTGTACAGGCTGCACAAACAGGTGATGATCACCACAATCAGCAGATTACATGGCCAGCCCACACCTGAACAGTACGGTAATGTGAGCAAGCAGCATACACACAGGTTTCTTCCACACTCTACACCACTGGTGTATACCTGCTGGGACATTTCACAACACAGTCCAACCAAATGAGAAGGGCTGCAGCTGGCAACATAGACCAACATGTGCAGGAGGCTGAGGGAAGTGAGGATATGTATGCTGCTGAACAACCCTTACTGGGGTGACATATGACTCTATAGACCCAAGGTGACATACCAGGGGCTACATCAGCTGGGGATGGTGGAGCACTATGGGGTGGACAGAGACGACCTACAGCGGCTTGTTGACCTGTGCATGCCACACCTGACACATCAAACAGGCCGAGGGAAACCCATCACAGTGGATACCACGGTATGTGTTGGCCTAGGTATACTAGCCACAGATACCCCACACAGGTGCCCCACACAGCACAACTGGGGATATCATGGGGATCTCACAGGCATCTGCATCCAGGGTATTGCACCAGTTCACAGACGCCATGTCAACACATGCTAGTCAGCACATACATGTCCTCAACACATGTGATTAGTAGACCAGCAATATGCATCTCTTCAACCACAGGACTGACTACCCTGGGTTACTGGGTGCTATAGCCTGCACACACGTACACATCAAAGCACCACCCGGTGAGTGGGGTAGGGCCTACATTCACTGCAGGGGCACACCCTCCAACAGCTAGGCCATATGCGATGGCCAGGGCATTAGACTGAATGTGTGTGCTGTCTGCCCTGGAAAGTTTGATATTCCGATATATCGTTTTGGACACAGCTGTACCACACCTTTGCCAATATGGACATCCCCTACAGTCTCCTAGTGGGGGATGCTGGGTAACCACTGGTGTCGTGGCTGATGACACCCATCAGTAATGCACACACACCTGAACACTCACACCATAATGAGGCAGATGCACAGGCAAGACATATAATTAAGCATGTCTTTGGGATGCTCAGGTCATGGTTCTGGTATCTGCACACATCCGGTGGAGCTCTGCAGTATTCACTAGCTACATACACACACATTGTTATGGTATTTGCTATGCTACACAATATGATCCTACAGTAACTGTTGCAGCAGGAACAGCATGGAGCAGGGTCACATGACCCAACACCACTGCCAAGGGCTGTACAAGCACAGTGTGACTTGGTGAAGGAACTGCCTCAGCAGGGCCCAGTCGGTGAACGGGCCGTGCACAGTATGACCTGCCCTTGGCAGTGAGGCAACACAAGGCATATGCTCTGACACAGTAGGTACCCAGGGATTTCACCCTCTCTGACCCGCACACAGTACAATGGATGTCAAACATGACACTACCTGTGCTCGGACATTTATAGGAGGTGCACTGTGTGCATCCGACATAGGCAGCCCTCCAGCACAGTTCTGAGGTCCAGAACACACCCAGGATACATCTATCGACCTAACAATTGGCAGTTGTATTACAATGTGTATTTACCCATTGCTATGTTGTGTATGTGAGCATACAAGAGACTTTGGTGACCGAATGTTAAGGCAGCAGACAATACACATCCATAGTGGCTCCATGACATCTGTAGCACATACGGGGGTCACAATGGTAGCCAGTAGTACACAGGGTGTCCTAACCCCCTGCAGATTATGGGCTGACCATCATGTGTGTCCATACAGCCCACACACGTTCCATGCAGCTGGACAGGTGTGGACCAATGCAGACTAATGATATACAATGGCCTATGGATATGCCCAATGAATGACCCCAACCCCCAGAGACACACACAGACTACAGCAGTCCAGGCAGTTTGATGTAGGTTGTGAAAGCTCAGACGTCCAACACCACTATGCTGGTATTTAAAGCTGGGATCTGACATACACTGGTATCCCTCCAACTGGCAATTTAGGTAGGTCCACACACTGACATGGAGTACCTGGCATACCAGTACAGTAGTGGCAGATGTGTACAACTGTCAGCTGTGCCCCCCATCCAACCTACAAATGTGAGAGTCATGTGCACCACCCCTGGTGCTGTGTAGGACTGTGGATGCGGTTAGATGTCCCCCCATGCTATGCAGACATGTAGCAACTGTCAATGCCACATGACCATTAGCTACCCTGCAGACACAGCATGGCACCTGTTCATGTAGAATGGAGGAGTGGGCAACACAGTACTGACTATCTGGACATGTGACACATGCAATACAGTTGACCATACTTGGCATGCTCACACACATGACGGTATGACGGTAATGTCAGGCGACGTCATGCATAACAGTCATACTGGGCATGCTCACACACTGAAACATAGGATGGACAGGCATCATACACCAGTGGTCCGGACATATCTGCCAGTACATTGCTATACTGTTGGATGACTGTGCTGTATGGTGTGTGTGTGTGTGTGTGTGTGTGTGTGTGTGTGTGTGTGTGTGGTCTGTTGTCTGTACATATGCCACGGTCTATTGTTTATTCACATGAGCTATGTGCGCAGGGTACTGCTACCAACACGTGAATAGGACGGTTCTTTGTTTGCGGACAGACCGACGCCTTTGGATATGGACTGGGTGAGGCACATTCCAGCAGGTGGGTGCAGTTGTGTGTAGGTTTGCACAGTGTTAAGCACTGCTGACCTCTGGTTACAGCACCTTATACCCATTTAGACTCCACATTTCTTTGACAGTGCACTACTGGCATACTGGTAGACAAACACGCTTACAGCCGTTCGCTCATCGACATTTGTGCTTACATTTGTCACTGATGCTGGGTGTGTGCGATCCCTTGTGATGCGTATTACATCGGACTACATGACTACAGTATTGGGTATGTCTAACCATTTGGCAACGGCAGGCGTTCGATTGTACAGACTTGGCGGCCTGTCCAGTGACGTAATCATATTCTATGCATGCTCATCAAACGATCTGCTCCCATCTGCCTGATACATGGGAACCGATACTCTGCAATGCTGACATGTGACTGTTATTTTGTTAACGCAGCTGTCTGCCGAGTCATGCTACCGCATACCTACTGTAAGTTTTCCACCTTTCAGATTGCACGACGGGAGACTGTCGGAGTAACACTTTTCCCACTTTGCATGGGACAGTCCCTCATTAGGCATATGTCATGTGACAATACTCTGGCCATTGCAACTGTCCTGATTAGGGGACATTCTCATATTCTAGGTGCCTGTAGTGGTTGCTTGTTACAGGTCTTGTATACCTGACACGTCAATATGTTATATGTAGTAGCATAAGCAACTTTACTGCTGCTAGACTATGCTTTGATTTGTTCTGATATGTATATTTCTGTACTATGCATGGCTGTAGGTATGTTCTGCCCTGGTACATCTGACATTTCTACAGAGCAGGTCCCACTTTGGCCATTCGGAATGGTGGCAGCCCTATAGATGTATATGTAGAGCTATCACATGTGTTAAGGCAACACATACCCACAGCCAGTAGTAAACTGACTACTTCAACGGTTTGCATACATTATTCCTGTAGCATTATAATTGCTAAGACTGTTTCCTATTACATGTAGCAGTTTTGGATACAACAAATTAATTTCTGACACCACTGCACACAATATATGGCCTCCTTTCCCGAACTCACAAGCCATGTGCCATAACATTCATTTTGCAGGACACAACTGCCAGATGAGTGTGTCCCTCAAAGGCATACGGGTGGTAAACCTCATCTATGATGCTATCATCTACCTAAGGTGGTCAGCAAATTATGCACTTTCCCTCACTAGCAGACCTCACATACCAATGGGGGAGAATAAACACTGTATCAGGAACACTGCATAGCACCCTGTGGGACACATTTAGATGATTGGTTCTATTAACCAGACACATTGACAGTCACAGAGCATATGTATTTATTCACGTTTGTCAAGGTACATGCTGTTTATGACTCATACATGTTGTCATCTGTCATTACCTGTATTCCGCCATCTGTCCACCTAATATCACTAGTTCTGGAAGTGTTTAGTTGGACTTTGTTACATTCTGATTCATAGCCATGGATGTCCATGCTAATCGGGTACACTGCACTGATTTGGTCCCTATGCATTCCCCCGATGGTATACAGACTATCCGGTAGATGTGCTCTTCAGTTTTGGGAGGTATAGGCATCTGCTATGCCCACATAGGAATATTAATGACTTCCACTGGGCGGGCCTACTACATCTCTGCCAACCAGCACCTGCACACTTAAGACCATTATTGCATACCCATGGTTCACCTACCTGACACCCCTCTACAGCACTCATGACAAATACTTACTGTGAGCGCAGCTGGGGTATGAGCCCACCCCTACACATTGCCCACTCTCCCCTTCTCAGGACCCATGTCGTACATTTTGTCAACCCATGTATTATCACACTTGCACAACCTACTGTTCCATGTACACCTACATCCTGCTCGCATCGATAACCACGGTTTCACATGTACAGTGAATTTTTGGGGTCCCGCAAGGGACACCGTTATCCATGTTTAAAGTGTAGACCTTGCAGATCTCCCCCACTGGTACTTTTCTGCCAGTGTTTTGGACAGCAGCAGTGTATTTATCTTTATTTACTGTCTGTATGTCTGACCGGCCTAGCTGGGTGGTGTGGGGGGTACAACGTTTATTTATTGGACCTCCCGGTCACATATGCCATGTCTGTAAATATGTTACCCCTAATTGCTGTAAAGTAACCTAGTTATGTACATGTGTATATCTACAATGACATATATATTTGTTTTGCGTGTATGTGTGTATATCAATACCTGTTGTATGTGTATATATATATATATATATACATATATATATATATATATATATATATATATATATATATATATATATATATATATATTATATCTTTGTGTGTGTGTGTGTGTGTGTGTGTGTATATATATATATATATATATATATATATATATATATGTTAGAAAAATATGCATTTAAATATGTGTGAAATGCTAGTTTAAAAGTAAAGTAGTATGTGATGCATTTTATTCTATTAATGATATAACAAAAAGGCTGAATTCATGTACAATTATAAGTAGTTTTGAAACTGCAGTGTGGCTTGTAGCAAATTGACCTCTGGCCCTGGCAGCTGCCAGCTCAGCAAGTTTTAATGTTTATGCTTTTCACAAGTGATTGTCTGCTGGGTCAGGAAATTAAATATGTGAAATAATGAAATCTTCTGCTCTTTCCTGCTGGGATGATTTGACCTTGTATATGTGTTACTGAGATAGCATGCAGCTGGTGGGAAAGTGTTACAGTGAACAAAGATGTGTATTAGAAAATTGAATCTGCTCTTGTATTCGAACTGATGTGAAACCTTGAAGAAGTAACTTTACAGAAAGACATTATGT
The DNA here is from genome assembly GCF_019279795.1 of Protopterus annectens. Classification (NCBI taxonomy): domain Eukaryota; kingdom Metazoa; phylum Chordata; order Ceratodontiformes; family Protopteridae; genus Protopterus; species Protopterus annectens. The sequence continues at coordinate 962,386,944 of NC_056732.1, forward strand.
CCGATCAGGTGAATGGCAAGGCTGTATTGTTACCAGAGGAAAACTTTTTTTAAAACATACAGCATCAGCAGTTTTTATGAACAGAGGACTGTAAGTTAAAGTGATGTAGATGCCCTGTGACATACTACGTCAGTAAGGTGGGCACAATTTAAATGTAAAGACTATAAAATCTGTATACTTCCTGTTTCATGTTAGACAAAATTCTGTACTTGTACGTTTTTTGCCTCCTGGTGTACACTAGTAAACTTTTGAACCTCAACCTGATGTGTATTTAATTCTTGATTTTATTTAGCAGTTTGGTCCTTCTTAGCCGGAAATCCCTCGGACAGCTGCAGATCAGAATCTACTGGTGGTCAAATACTGTGCAGGAGAAGTTACAGAAATGGTTCTTCTTGGGTAAAAAGACCTCCGACTGAATTGTCGTTTAAAGAGGCTGGCCACTTTCTGATCTGTGGCCGAAGAGCGGATCCTGGATGACTCAATACCGGAGGCTCAGGTAGGAAGATTTTGCCTTTTTTCTGTTTTAGATCAGGGACTAGGTTACAGTAAATATTGTTGTCAAGATTTGTTATGCAGATCAGGGACAAAAGGAATTACTGTATATTTGGTTATAGATCAGGGTAACAGAATAAGGTAGGCAGTTATTCTAGATAAACTGTGAAAAGGAACTGAGAACTTGATATCACGTGATAAGAAGGGTTACGTAACATTTTCTTTTACCATGGGAAATCAGTGCACTAAAACATCACGAGATCCGCCCCTAACCGAAGACGCAAAATACATGCAATCACAACGTTCTGATAACGTTAGTTACTATACGAAATGGGTTAACAAATATGAATTTGATGGTAAATTAGATAAAACTTTGCTGGTTAAACTCCTTAAGCAACTTTAATCTGATGCAGGAGGTCAGGCAAAAAAACAACGCCAATTAGGCATTCCTCAGGCACACAGGTGGATTGAGGAAGCAAATCATAGAGAACAGAAGATTAAAAATTCAAAAACATTATTTTTAGACAAAGAAGATAATAACTTAGTAATAGCAACAGCTCCTCCTCCTCCCATGCCCCCTCCTTTACCCTTTTCAGGATATGAAGCAAGTGGACAGGCTGGCCCGCCTCCGCGTTATCCTGAAGTCTCAGCGAGACCACAACCATTTGTTAGAGATCCTATTGAAACTAGGTCCTGAGCATGTAAAATACATAGGGACACAGAATCATATCAAATAGAAAGAAACCTGCAGGATGAGAGTGAGGAAGAAATGTGCCCACTTATAGAGGTCCCAAATCCTCAGGCAGGACAGGAAGGGCAAGACCCAACACTCTTGGTATGTAGACCATGGACACCGGAGGATATCTGGAAAGCTACTGAGGGAATCCCCCATCTGAAAGTTAATTTTACGAAATTTTTAGAAGATTTACAAGGCATGAGGATGAGTACCACTTGAATGGGGAAGCAGTAGAGAAAGCAGTAAGACAAATTATAGGTCCAGATTGGCACATGATTTGTGGCACCTGGAATCCTCGTAATGCAGAGCTTAAACCACTCCCACATAGTGGCCTTGGGAATTAGACAACAGAGTGAAAGGTCTTACAGACCGAATCTCTGAGAAATGGAAACCTAGAGCAGACTGGACTTGCATTAATCAATGCATACAACAGGAAAATGAGACAATAGATGGGTACTATGCTAGATTATTGGAATGTTTTAATAATCATAGCGGTATGACGGTTTCTGAAAACCAGACAAATGATTCCCCGTATGAACAACAATTAAAAAATGCATTTTTGAAAGGTTGCATTGTACCTATCAGTAGCTTCATTACGAAGCACATGATAGACCATCGAACAGGTAGGCTACAAGCCTTACTTGAATATGCTAGACATGCTGAAAGACATTTTAATAGCAAAAAGAAAAAGAAGGCACGAGTCTTCACTGCTGAAGACAGAGCTGAAGTATTTGTGTTACAGTCAGGTAAAAAGGGCAAGAAGAATGCCCAGGGAAACAAACAGTCTGTCAAATGATCAGAAGATTTTGAGGAAAGGAAAAGGAGAGGTGAGTGGTTTAAGTGTGGGAAAAAGGGACATTTAGTGAGGGATTGTAAACAGAACAAAAAGGTAATTACAGAAGATAAAAGAGATGAGGACTGACTATATGATAGTGAGGATACATCATGCAAAAGTCAGAAATCATCAAGAGAAGTTAATAAACAGAAAACGAATATGAATGTGATAGAAGGAATATAGGAAGTGCAAGTAGATATGGAAGATGAAGAAAATGAAATTTTGGATTTAGCATTATTGAGCCTAGAGCTCTACTTAACAGATACGAAACCGGAAGTTACACTTCTGGTGGAGGGAAGGGAAGTCAAATTCCTGTGTGACTCAGGAGCGTCATGGACCCTGATAAACCCCTCCAAGTTACCAGAACATTCTGAATCACCTGATTATATACTAGTGAAAGCTGCAAATGGACAGCTATACAGGGAACCACTTTCCCATGATATAGCAATAACTGACCCTGTTTCAGGTATGACCAAAAGAAGTAAAATTGTTGTTTCTGCAAAGTGTGCAGTGAACCTATTGGGCAGGGACCTTATGCAGATATTTGACATAGCAGTAGTTCCGACTGTGCAGGGTATGGAAGCGCAGAGGCAAATGGATAAATTTTTAGTGCGATCGGAGGGTGAAACTTTTTACTGGTACAGCCAGGACCTAGTTACGACTGGTCCAGGGGCAGTAACCGAGGAACTGATGAACGTAGCCATCAGTAAAGCCCCCTCCCTCGACTCTGACCAACAGCATTTGTTACACTGTACTCTATACTACTGTACTACACCAGGACCTGATAGAGAGTATGAGCAAGAATTGTTCAGAAATCATGCAACTAGATTGGTTTTACGTACTATGTATTGGGATACTGAGGGGAACAGTGTAGTTAGCTGTTCATTACCTCAAGAATTCCTTGCATTATATAGATCAAATCGATTACCACATGTCAGTTTGACAAAGAATAAAAGTGTGAAATGGGCAGACTTAGGAGAAAAGGTAACAAGATGGGAAAAACAGACTGACTTAGAATTATCAGAACAAGGGATTCAGAAACAAAAGTTGAATTGGTTGACACAGACACATCCAGCCATACACTTGCAATCTAGCGAGGACAGCTGATTAGCATATTTATTAGAAGAAGAAGAGACAGCTTTATGTGAAATTCCAACGACTCTTTGGTCGGCAGGCAAATCAGATGTAGGACTTATTCGAACGGCAGGACCAGTTACAATTACACCAAAATCGGCATTTAGGCCACAGAAAAGACAATACCCCTTGAGGAAAGATGCAGAAATAGGAATCAAACCTATAATAGCAGCATTACTCAGGGAAGGAGTACTGGTAGAATCTCCTGATTCACCATGTAATACACCCCTATTTCCTGTTAAGAAAGCAAACTGGGAATGGCGGCTGTCATACAGTCATGGATAATGTTCATACTGGTGTGTCACCCCTATACAGGTACCTGTGGCATGCCGCACAGACATGAGTCTGTTGCAGGTGAGACTGTCATCAGTATCAGACATGTTACAGTGTAGATCTATTTGCCATGTGGCCAGTTAACACTTGCACACCTGATGTTTGTTCCAGTCACGATATGCAGGTCGCACCACCTTTCATTCACACAGGCCACCCATGTGCAATATCTACAAACATAATGATACACTGACTTGAAACCACAGTACTTGTCATTGCGACATGTGTGGTCAGCTGTGCATACAACGGTGGAGGTGTTCTACAATGGAGGCATATGTAATATGCATTGGAACAACATGTGTGGTATGCACACAGTACCACACAGTGAGCTGTGACATGGGCAGCCCACAGGTGTCACCATTGTGTCATATGCCCCTGCATTGGGTGCACACATTGTGATGTGCCACCTGACATGTCCCAGACATGTAGTGTTCTGTCTGCAATATTGTCACACTATCGCATGACCTATACCCCACATACCAAACATACAACCCGTTGTCTGCATAGCCCTGTGTATTGTGACATATCTGACATCTATGGGTGTATGTCATATGGGACAAAACAGACATGTGAGATAGATGCCCATCACACACAATTGGCCAACACATGTGCACACATGGCCATGGGGGATGGCCAGAGACATGTAGCCACACAGTACTTGGGATGTGTATACACCCTGTTGCACATTGTCCACACATGGTCCAATTATAGCCTTAGCTGACCGATTATACAGTTGATGTGGTACACTGGACAACCTAATAGCCTGTGCACAGCTACTGGAGGTGTCACTGAAGTCTACCATATACGATCTGTTGAACATCACGACTGTGTTGCAGTTATGGCTATGCAATGTGTACATATTATGCATTTTACAGCAACATAGATGCCTCATGATGCCATGCAATGGCACAGTGTCTGTACTTCACACTGTAGAGCAATGTAGATGGCTCACACTACCCTCCCATGCTCATGCACATTTGCTAAACATGCATTCTATCTGTAGGGCATACACACAACACTGCACTGCTTGTTGCCTATTGCTCAGGTAGGAAGTAAACCACTTTATAGACTGAGTATCTAGGGAAAGCAATTTGAGAATATTGATAAGCAATGTGTGGTTTACCATATCAAAAGCCTTTGAAAGATCAATAAATAGTGCTGAAGAGAGTAAATTGTTATTGTGGTTTCTATTAATGGCATCTGTAAAGGATAGGAGGGCAGTGGTGGTACTATGGAATGGCCTAAAGCCATGTTGGCCCTTAGCTGGTAAGTTGTGTTGAGTTAGATGGCCTATTAGCTGACGGTGAATGCATTTTCCCATTATTTTTGCTAAGGGGGATAGAAGGGCTATGGGTCTATAGTTAGAATATTCAATGGAGTTGCCACCTTTGTGTAGGGGGATAATGTGTGAGACTTTCCAACAAGTAGGGATGTATCCTTCTTTAATGGTTCTGTTTATCAGGATGGATACAGGATAAGCAACTGCTTTGGCTGTTTTTTGTAGGTATTCAGCTGGGATTTGGTCAGTAGAAGGGGTACAAAGCTTCAGTTTTGCTAGGAGTTTGAAAATAAAGTTAGTAGATATAGGTTGTAATATGAAGGTAGGAAGAGTGCTTGTTATGGGGGTGGGAATACTAGAGGTGTCAGGAGATAGTTGACTGGCTAGAGTTTGGATGGCATCTGTGAAGAAGGAGTTAAAGTCATTAGCAGTTTGGATGGGAGTCTCATGGTTCGCTCCTATTGGTGTTGGTGTACTGGAGTGCCCTGGATAAAGGAGTCTATTGATATTTGCCCAGAATTTTGGTGCGTTTGCTGTACTTTGTAGTAATAGTTTTTTTCTTGTCTAAGAGTATGGCTCTTTTAGTAGCATTTCTTATTTGACTAAATGTCTGTTGAGTAGATGAGCTTTTGGTAGTTCGCCACATAGTCCAGGCTTTATTTCTTAGTAGGATTTTTTGCCTGGTATCTTTGGTGAGCCATGGGGCTGGTTTTGACCTAATTCTTATATTACGTATAGGTGCATGTTGGTCTAGGATAGTTAAGAATTTAGAGTTAAAGTATTGGACAGCCTCTTCTAATGGGAGGGTTTTTAGACAAGTCCAGTTACAGGCACTAAGTTCGCTCAGAAATAGTTCTTGGTTAAAATAGTTCTTGGTTAAAATGCTTGTTGGAACGTAAAGTTCTATACGATGTTGGGTGGGAGATATCTACTTTTTGCCTAATTATATAGGTTAAGCAATGGTCACTTACATCATCAGGGAAGATGCCTACTTTGTATGTTTGGTGGTGATTACTAATCAGAATCCAATCTAAGGTGCTCTCTTTTTGATTTGGTTTGTTAATTCTAATTGGGGAGGTGATGGTCTGAGAAAAGCCATAAAGGTTAATATGAGAAGTAGGATGCTCAGTATTGATGCACTTCCAGTCTATATTGACATCACCTAGGATTAAAGTTTCTTGTGGGAAGGTTGCTGTGACCCAGCTAAGAATATCCTCTAAGGTGCTAATATTATTTCCAGGAGGTAGATAAATGCAAAGGATATTTATGGATTTATTAGCATTAAGCTGAATCTTGGAAATAAGGATTTCTGCATTATGTCCTTAGGTGGGGTATAAGGTGAGGTAGTAACTTGTAGCCCTTCTTTGAAAAGAATTGTTACTCCCCCTCCCTTTCTTTTTGTTCATTCATTTTTTAGTATATTATATCCTGGTGGGATAATCTCATTATCTTGGGTCTGTGGTTTTAACCAAGTTTATGTTAAACATAAAATGTCAAAAGAGTATAATATGTCTAAGAGAGAATGGAGATGAGGAACTTTATTGTTGATGCTTAGGATATTGAGATGTGCTATCAGAAGAGAGTTGGGAAGTTTAATGTGGCTGGGTGGGATAGAGGGATTGGAGGTAAAAGCATCAGTAGGTAGGACATTTGCAGGGCCTGGGTTAGGCTGGATATCACCATTTTGTAAGGACTGTTTTTTTAGAATATACAGTGCATAATGTAGATTACTTATTAGAAATTGATATTTCTTGGTTGAGGGATTATAGTATTTAATGTGGTATAGTCTGTGGAAGTTTTGCAAGTTGGTAGCTAGGTGTAGATAATATATTTATATTATTTAGAGAGATGAGTGTATGAAAGGATGTTTGTTTAGTTGGGTAGTGAAACTGAGAGCAATGTAGGTGCTCAAAGGAGGTTAAGTGATATGCTGAGGTTATAAACGATAATAGTGTGGCAGTAAGTAGTAGTTTCGCAAGTATTGACATGGATGTGGTAGACATATTTATGTCTGCATGTAGTTGTGTCTTTCTGCTTTTCCCGGTTTGGGGTTGTCACAGCAGAACTCCGTTCCACTCATGGTTGGCAGATAGGTTTTACATGCCGAGCTGCCAGCCCTGACGCACAATGTCTGACGACGATACGCCCATTCACGCATGTCTCCACACAGACGACGCTCTATCTGGGAATCGCACTTATGTACTAGTTGGCCTCCATGGGCCTCTCCATTGCAACCGGCGCAACATACCCTAGCACTCCTGTGTCCATAATCACATATCCATAGTTTCCCCAGCACACCTGTGTTGAGTTTCCATGCATGTTACACGCGTTTCCCTTCACATTTGACTATTTCATTCATTTATATATACAATGAATATTATTTTGGACATCAGTTATAAATTCACTACAGGTATGCAATAGTCCTGTTGACTAATGTCACAGTTGGTTGGTGTACATATGTGTATGGACCTCTGTGATACTCGAGGAATGGTTTCTACAGTGACAGGGACAAGGCTATGACAAATCAGGGACAATCACGGACACTTCTACCATATTAGTACTATTAACTTGGAACGTGTTGATAGATTCGGAGACATATGTATTACTACTTATTTTCTGCAGTTAAATGCATCTATTACTCTTAATTGTTGTAATTAGTCATTCTCATTCAACACCTTTCCTCCAAAGGTCACTGGCTTTATGAGAGATTAAGAGGCTGGCCAGTTATTGTGCGAATGCTCTGACCATTGGTAGGGTTGACACATTGTCATATGTACAGGTTGGGATATATTCTGGGGACACCAGATTGTTTAGGCCAACACATACCCACGGTCAGTGCAGGTTTAGAACATTAATTATTTTCCTAGCTGAGAGCCTATACTTTTAGCAGTTTAGTTGTTAGTCTGTTTCTTGTACAAATTACGTATTTTCTATCCTGACATGACTGCTTTCGGCAACTGTTACATGCAGTATGATACATAGTTATTTCCTACAATCACAGGACATTTGGCATTGTATTATTGTTGGTCAGGACACACCTACCCACACAGTGACTGTCCCTCACACAGTGGATCAGGGGGTACCCTGTTTATGTCATTGCCTGCATCACCCTATTTCCAAGTGCCACTATGCGAATGTGTATAATATATTCTCTCAGTTATTCATGTGGGGACAGTTGCATCACGGACAGGTGTTTGATCCTGGTTAGTAGGTTCTGCATGACCGTCTAGGGCTGGACAGTCTCGTGCACCACTACTGCACATTTGGACTTGTGTCCAGATGTCTACAGGACTGGACATCATGTCTTGATACCCATTCTGATGTTTACACAAGTTACTTATCCCATGAGGGATATCCAAAAATTTAACAAGACCAATACCGACCATTATTTTGGCTTTATGAAAATGTGTTGGGGGTTTTACATGCAAGGGATACATAGTTTGCAATCCTGAAACTGCCTAGGGTGATACTGCCTACTACATATGAGTAGTGGTCACTATGTGTAGATGTGACTGCGCCAAGCTAGTAGGCCAAGTATGGCTGGATTTGGTGGACGTTCAGGTATGGGGGCAGGTTATGTGCTGTGGAGGGGATGATGGGTATTCAATTATTCATCCTGGTGTGTTGCATTTGAATGGGCCGGTTCCATCAGGACCATTCTGTGAGTATGTGCCGGAGACATTTCTGTACAGTTGTATCGCACATTGTAATATTCATATGTTTGTGGGATTGTGTTCTACAGTATGGCCTGTCAGGTTGTATTGCAGATGTGTATACATGTTCTTTGTGTTTCTTTCTAATTCACCCTCTGCTCCCTCATACACCTCCAGTTCACCTATTCTGCATACAACACAGTCTCGCCTTTGAGGATTATACCATTACCCCCACACACACATATTCCTGACACTCCATCCATCACTGCTTTGGTTGATGGCCCATGACATGGTCAAGGTAACACATTACATACACTACATATGTCAGGTACCTGTATGGTTGTGTGGACTACCCTGGCATGGTTCACCTTCCACATGCTGTACATCATGCAAATAGGTACATGCCCATACTTCACTTTCATGACATGGTTGGTACACCCGGGTAATACCCGTTCAACTGTGACACATCCTGACAAGTATGGCCTGGACCGCATATGTGCAGATTTTGGCCGACTGCTCTGATCATTGGTAGGGTGCCACCTTTTCCTATGTCCAGGATGGGATATATTATGGACACATATCCGATTGTACTGGACAACACATACCCACATTCAATGCTATGGATAATACTTTTCCTTTAAGCCTACATGTTGCCTTATTGTTGTAGCAGTTTATATGCTCCTTCTGTTTCGTTTTCTTGCTTATTCTATTTCTTGTCACATATGGTATGTTACACACAGGCATACCTATTGTATGTGACTATTACATGCGTTGTGGGATATAATTTTGTCATATGGTTGCTAGATATTTACATTTATCGTGGTTTTGTTATGGACACATCTGCCCAGCTGTGTACTCTCCCTCACAATGTGGGACAGGCTGGTGACCCTGACCATTGGGCTGGACGTAGCTATTGGCGGCGCACTAACATGATACATTTCACTTCCACTTGGTATAACTATCTACACTGTGTTGGACTATGGGCACATGGTTTTCAATGTTATTTGTTCGAGGGATGGGGACCCATTATTCCCTACCATCCATTTGTGTTTGCTTCTTAATTTTGTGTTCGCAGGAACAGTCTTGCATGCTTTGCATACATTTCAGTATCCACAGACACTGACAGATGTGATTACTATTGCATGCAAATTGTTATATGCAAGCATTTTAGGTTGCACTTAGACAGCTGACATTTCCACGCCTCCGTGCGGCACTTCGACACACCCTATGCACTCGTTTCCTATGCACGTGGCTGTGGCAGCAGTGCGCCTTCATTAATATGCATTCGGCGTTACTGCGCCATCTTCATGCCACACGGTCGGCGCAAGCATAACGCCGGCCTTGCGCCGAGCTTCATGAATCCTGGGCTCATCTTCTCTTTCTCAATGATTTAAAACTGTATAGCTCATCAGATGAGGATCTGAAAGCACAACCGCAGATTGTCAAAACTTTTTCAGATGATATAAGAATGTCATTTGGTCTTGATAAACGTGCAAAAGCAACCTTTAAAGCAGGAAAACTGCAGCACTAGGAAAACATTAGTTTGGGGCAAGAATGTGTCATAAAAGAACTTGAGCAAGGAGTGTATACATATTTGGGAATTGATGAAGGGTCAACAATAAATCATGAACAAATGCGAATAAAACCTAGTAAGGAATATTTTAGAAGGCTTAAATTAATTCTGAAAACAGCGTTGACATCTAGGAACAAAATCAAGCTATAAACCAATTTGCTCCTCCTGTCCTGACTTATAGTTTTGGAGTGATTGACTGGCTCCTAAACATGTTGGATAGATTAGATAGGAAAATAGGAAGGATGCTTCATGCTCACCAAATGATTTATAAAAATCAGTGTATGCCAAGATTATATAGTCCCCTTTCTGAAGGAGGGACGGGCCTCCTTGAAATTGATTATATGTATAGATCTCCAATCATTGGACTCCACACATATCTGCTGACCTGAGAAGACCCAAATGTAATGAATGTTTTGAAACATGAGGAGAATAAATCTAAAACGACTTCTCTGCTTAATCTAGCAGAAGCATATCGGCATCAAGCAGGAATGGAAAGCAAGCCAGAAGTAGATAAAAATCAGGCAGCAACTGAATGTGCCAGAAAACAAAAAAAAAGAATATAAGGTGAAGGACCAGAAGCATGAATATAGTTGCAAGTATAGAAAACTAATGGAAGGACCTCATGTTGATCAGGAATGAATGCAGGCATGGTTAAGAAGAGGTGAATTCAAACCAAGAGATGAAAGGTTAATATTGGTGCCCCAAGACAGTGGGCTATGCACATGTTGGTTGACAAAGTCCATTGAGCACATGGGAGAAACAGACAAATGTAGGTTTTGTAAAACCGAATTGGAAACAGTTGCACACCTCATGGCTGGTTGTGACTTACTAATGGCAGAAGGACTGTATACTGAAAGTCATAATAATGTGGCAAGACTGTTGCACTGGGGATTGTGCAAACACTATGGTACAGAAGTGGTTGAAAAACACTGGAAACATAAGCCACAAAGCATCTTAGAAATTGTTGAGGTTTATTTCCCACGGGATCACCCATTACCAATAGTTCAAAAAATAGATGCTAGAAAACTTGATATAGTGGTCCATGAAAAGAAGACAAACATAGCATTGATCACTGAAATTGCCACACCCAGTGACTACAGTGTATTGCATACAGAGAGGCAAAAAGTCATAGAATATCAGGATCTGCAGGCAGAAACAAGATCAATGTGGAAGAAAGATACCCAGATAGTTCCAATAGTAGTGATTTTATAAAAAAGAATCTACAATTGCATTTAGATATGTTACCAACCCATGTAAACCTGAACGAATTAAAGAACTGGATCATACCACCCAACCTTTCAGTGCATGAAATCTGGACAAATACTAAACTACTGGGGAGACAAAGGGCCAAAATCAGGGACAGATTTACTGTATTGGCCTAATAACCATAGAAATTAGGTAGAATAGTAGGATTTGTGTTAGCATACATGTTCTGAAGGATATGAAGTATGAAGCTGAAATGTATGTCATTCTGTATTGACTTCAGTTTTCAGTGATTTCCCAGTAAACCACACATTTTACAAGGAACAGCCCAGAAATATGATGCAAACATCTGGACAATCTCCCTTTATTTATTTATTTATTTATTTGTTGCCAGTGTTTGCATGATGCATCGCTTGACATAAGCATGTCTAGCAGTACTTACCTGATTTGAATGAAGTGTAGCAGCATGCAAATTGTAGGGATAGACCACCCAAGTTGTAGACAGAACCCAGACAGCCACAAACATAAATTGGATGCATTCAATTAATAATATTGACTATCTCACAAATACAGTAAGTGGTGTTGCACTACAATTAACAGTGAGGACTTTACAATAACTACTAAGACAGGGCATATTAAGTCACTAATCCTGTGGCAGCAGGTGTTAAGTGCAGGTGTAGAGTACAGATCATCCAGGGTTCTAGTACAAGGTGTGCAAATTTTGTTTTATTGTTGTGAGTTTGCAGATTATAGCAATAAAGTGCAACATACAGAACTGTTTTCTCAACCTTCTTAGGAGAAACGTAGACATGGTTTATTTGACTAGCACATTTGCACAACTGGGTAGTCTTAAAAAGTAAGAAAGACATGTTTTATGAGTTTGTAGCGTTAAAAGTAAAGGTAACAGAAACGTTTCAAATTATTTTATCAATGCTTTGTAAGTCACATATTATGTTACTAATGTTCTCTTTTTTTGTCTCTCACTCCAACACTTTGCTAACTCTTTTTTTTTTTTTCCCACACCACAGCAGGATAGGCCTGTCCCATGCGATCCACCTGCCCTCACTTCACTGGCTACAGCACGGCTGCCCATCATGTCAGGTGCACAACATGGTAGCACCCCGTCTGCTCCTCCTGCATTACCCACCCCTCAAGTAATTTTGCCCTGGAGGATAGGCCTGTGGCTCCCTACAGGAGCAGTGGCAGAGGTGGTGATTTTTATAATCCAACAAGAACTGCCAAGGATAGTGTGTAGGATGCAATGTGGGTGAACACCTCTGTTGGATGGAGCACCTACTCTTTATCCTTGTGCAGAGCACTCATAGGAGATGCAGGCATCAGGCACTACAGCCAGCAGTGCAGTGAGGTGACAGTGATGACAGTCCACTGGGTGAGGACTAGATTGTCATTGTCAACCACATCAACGTGCATGGGACATGGATGCAAGAGGTGGGTGAGCACCATGGTCGGGGTGAGGGTGGGGACATTGCAAACCCATGAACATCAAGTTCTGTGACAGTGAGAATCATCATCTCTCACTGGACTGTCATCACTGTCACCTCACTGCACCTATGGGTGCAGTGTTTGATGTCTGTGTCTGCTTGTGTTATTTAATACAACAATGGAGAGCAGTGTCCCCATCCAGCTTAGATGTAAACCAATTGTGTGTTGCACAATTCTATGTACCAACCTTGGCAGTTCATCTCAGGTAATGAACTCTCCACATCTGCCGCTGCTCCCAGAGGGAAATACTGGCCTATCCTGCAGACCAGGACTCCCTGAGGAGCTAGGTAGTGCAGGGGTAGCAGGGGCAGCAGAGGGTGGGCAACCAGGTCACACAGCAGATGTGCTGGGCAGTGGTGTTGTAGCCAGAGAAGTGGGGGAAGGGGGATCCCGTGGGACAGACCTACTCCACTGTGCTGTGGGGAAAAAAAATAAACATTAAAAAAAGAAAGAGAGAGAAAAGGGTGGGGGTGAGAGAAAAAAGGGAGAACATTAGTAACTTTATATGTGACAGACAAAGCACTGATACAATTATTTGACTCTATTCTGCTACCTTTACTTTTAAAACTTCTAACTCCTAACAAATACTTTGTTTACTGTTAAGACTATCCAGCTGCTAATAGATACACAATATACTACAGATTGCAGTAAGCAATTCTTGATATGTGCATTCATTGCACATATGTGTGCTCCAGTTATACCGATTGCACTTTACAATAAGCCACTGGTAACACTGCTTTAGAGCTCTAACATTACATTGCAATATCGATGAAAACTTAACAGTATTGCATATTTGAGAAGTGTGGATTTTGAAGGCACAAACTATGACTGCCATGTAATACTGAATTGCTGTTTTGGCCTCCACAGTAATGCTTGCATACTTTCCTATTACAGTTGAGAAATGAATGCTCAAGTTTGATACAGCTGTATAATTAAACAATAAATGCATCATAACTTTTAATGCTAAAATAACCCTACAGTTGGAATGCGTACCTACCACATGTGTCTTACATCCATGCCAATCTAGCCGCATGGCTGCAGAAAAAAAAAAGAACTGAACTGAATACCATTAAGCATACCAATCCTTACTGTATCCAGCTTTTAAATCTTACAAGTAGTCTCTGTAAGTGATACTTACACAACTGTGAGGGCCCCCAGTCCTACATTCCTTGATCCAATCATCAATGGTATCCCTCTTCTTCATCCTTAGATCTCTGTAGTGATTCCTGGACACTGATAGCACTGGTCAGAGTCCACACTAGACTATTCCATGCCTCTGCCTTGTAATCTGAGCCACAATAGTCCCTCTGAAAAAGCCTGAGCTCATATTCATTCACTAGGAGTCCGATAAACACTTTGGACACCTGGATGCCCCTTCCCTGAGCATGGAATCTCAAAACTATCCAGGAGCACCTGCCATGCCTATCACAGATCAAGACCAATGTAGAATGATATTTTCCTGCCAATTGCAGGTATCATGCTTAATGGAAGTACGCACTTTCTGGTTTTTGCAACATTTGAAAGTGTTGCATATCGCTTACCATCTCACAAACACATTGCTTGAGAGTGCGCACTGCCAGAAAATGTGTTTGTATGATGGCCAATGGGATTAATTGAATGCATCTGATGTATGCTTAGGGCTGTCTGGGTTCTGTCTGCTACCTTGGTGGCCCATTCATCTGGTTTGTGTACTGACACGCTATGTTCAAATTAAATGGGTATAGCCCAAGCCATTTGTGCTAAATAGTGCACTGTGCAAACAGTGGCCACCCCCCCCCAAAAAAAAAAAATAAAAATAAAAAATGGAGAATTAGTTGAAATGTGGGAAATCAATCTATGACATACACAGTAGAAAATGTTAGCACACATGAGAAATGACTGCATAGGTCTGGATCCCAACACTCACTGCAATGCAGCGTTAGCAAACAGGAGTGGGGGGGGGGTGCATAACCACTTTTGACCTACAGACAACTTTGCAGAAAATACATGACAATTCCTCACACAATCAAGTGAACAGAATGTACACTGATATCAGGGCAGGACGTATTTGCAAATGTAGCCACAACGGACCCCGTGAGCTATCGCCCTATAAGCCTGACTAGCTTGGTCTGCAAAGCTATGGAGCACATCATCATGGATCTCATTAACAGAGACACTGGAAACCTCCAAATACTGGACCCTACCCAGTTCGGCTTTACTAAGGGCAGATCATACCTCCTAAACCTGGTGGAATTCTTTGAAACAGTTACCAAGGCTATAGACGAGGCAAAGGTGGTCCACACAGCCTACCTAGACCTCGCAAAGGCCTTCTACACCATTCCACACTCAGATATTATAGACAAGCTCACCAGCCTGAATATAAACCCCTACATCATGAGATGGGTTGCCAACTGGCTCACGGACAGAACTTACATGGTAAGAGTTGCGGGAGCTAGGTCTGAATCTAAACTGGTTACAAGTGGCATTCCCCAGGGCTCAATACTAGGACCCCTCCTGTTCGGCATATACTTCTCAGAGGTACAGGCAAGCACAGGAGCACTATGACTGACCAAGTTCACAGACGACTGCAAACTAGGGGCTATAATTTACCCTCCAGCTGACACAGACATCCTCCAAAAGAGTCTCACTGAGACAGATACCTGGTGTCAAAACCATGACCTCAAGCTAAATGCCAAAAAGTGAATAGTCATCCCCTTTGGAAAAAACAAAGTACCCACAAACTACCACATAGGTGGTAGCTCCCTAAATACGGAAGACATAATAAGGGATCTGGGGACCCAAGTAGATAGTAATCTCTCCTCTGATAATCACATTGCCAAAGTGGTTAGATAATCCTTCTATGTGGCCCGCCTAATCACAAAAGGGTTTGCATCCAGATCGAAAGAGGTCATTGGACCCCTCTATGAATAACTCATCAGACCCATCATAGAGTATAATGCCCCTTTTGGGATGTACCTTACAAGACACCTGCAACAACTGGAAAGACCATTACAAACATATGGCGCTAAACTGAGGGCATGCAGTGATTGTCATTACTTTGGAGAAGTATCAGTGTTTGAAGTTTTGAGGCCCGAGGCCTACTACTTGCTAATGGATACATACAAGTCAAATAACTCTTTGTTGTCACATGTGACATTAATTTCTGTACACAGTACCAAGTGATGAAATACAAGGACATGTCATAATATTATTATACAATACAGTACATGTATTGTAGGGTTGGGTGGGTGGCCTAAAGGTTAAGGTGTTTGCCTTAAAAACACAAGGTGCAGGGTTTGAGTCTCACAAGGGATAATTGGCTAGGCTTAAAATGGCTCGCAAGGGCATTTAGCCTAGTACTAGTCTATGAGTCTATGAGTCTATGAGTACGTTTTCAGGACTTACCTTGTAATTGCAACAGTTTCCACAGTGTTAGTTCAGGGATGACTGTGATGCAAGCAGTACACAGCCAATACATAGGGAGGTAAAGGCTGTGGCTCTGAGTTGATACCAGCAGAGGTTGTATGGTTCCTGTATTGTGTCCTTGTCTGCCCTGTATTAGTCTACAATGTCCATGTTGTGTATGTTGTGATAAGTTAAAAATGGATTGAGAACACTTCTCTGTCTTGGGCAAGGCCTGTTGGCAGCAGCAGCAGAATTATCTGCAGCCTGTAGTACATACAAATGGAGTTAAGCAGCAGAAGCTCCTAACATTCTGTCTATGTAGACTTTATTTCTGTTTCTGTACTCCACTACTTTTGAAATCCACAGGAAAAAACAGTATGAAGTTTACATGTTTGCTTTATAGCTTATTGAATAGCTCCACCCGATTGGTTGATTACCATGTATTTCAGCTGCTTATGCTCTAACATTTCAGAAACACATTCTGGGCAGATGCAATCCATCAATCCATTATTAATCTACTCTATTATAAAAAAGGCAAATGTGTAGCTAGCCAAACTGATGGTGAGGATACTTGCTTCATGTTCAGAAAAGTAAAATATTTCCAACGTTATCTTTACAGTGGAGTATTGAACTCCAGCAGGTATGCTGTCATTGTGTTACCCACGTAATGACTACGCTGGAATATATTAATGAATAATGAATTGACTCTCCAGCTGACACAGACATCCCCCAAAAGGGTCTCACTGAGATGGATACCTGGTGTCAAAATCATGGCCTCATACTAAATGCCAAAAAGTGCATAGTCATCCCCTTTGGAAAAAACAAAGTACACACAAACTACCACATAGGCGGTAGTCCCCTAAATACGGAAGACGTAATAAGGGATCTGGTAATCTCACCTTTGATAATCACATTGCCAAAGTGGTTAAAAAATCCTTCTACATGGCCCAACTAATTGCAAAAGTGTTTGCATCCAGATCAAAATAGGTAGTCGTGCCCCTCTACTCATCACTCATCAGACCCATCATAGAGTACAACGCCCCATTTTGGATGTACCTTACAAGACACCTGCAAAAGCTGGAAAGACCACAGAAGTACCTCACCAAGGGGATGACTGGCCTCAAACAGATGCCCTATGCAGCTCGACTGATGAAACTCCAGCTGTAGTCGGTTGCATACCGACTACTCAGAGGTGATCTCTGCCTGACATACAAGGCCATGTCCAACCCAGAATTGATGGACATGCTCCGCCTAAAGAAAACCTTATCCCCTCGAACCACATGCTCTAGGGATCTAAACCTCTCCACAACAATAAATAGGACATGCTGGAGGGATAGATTCCTGTCCCAGAGACTTCCCATGCTTTGGAACAAGATCCCAATCTACATTAGGCAGAGCTCCTCGCTAACACTCTTCAAAAGAAACCTTGATGAGTGGATGGGAAACAGAAAGTTTACCCCAGGGATCACTTCAGTGACTCTGCTGGACAGAGGTAAAGGGAACTAATCTAAGGGGGCGGCCAAAGCCAACACATTCTGGCTTGGTTTATAAATGCTTTTGGACAGATATCCTAGTACCTACCTATGAACTTATAATGTGAAGCCTTTTACACTGTTATCTGTATGCATTAGTTAGAAGTGTACTGATAGCATAGCCATGTCTTTCAAGCCATTTCAGAGGTACAAATGATTTTGACAATGCATGAAAATAGTTAAGTTGTGTGATACATATGTGCAAATACAAAAGTCCTATGAATGCATGTTTAGCAATTCAAATGTGCTTTATTTTCAAAATGGTTCATTTGCCTATCCTTTTTTGGACAGGGGAAGCAATGAGAAGTTACTGTTTTGTCACAAACTGGAATGGCCTGCTCTTTGGGGGGGTGCAGTTGAGTTACTGCTATGGTACATACAAGGATGTGTTGCTCTTGCTACTCTCCTTGTTTTGCATCCTGCCTGTTAGTATTTTACATTTGCAGACTGTTTTATGTTCTTCCAGTGGGTGCTACTGGCTGCCTACCTTAACTGTTTTATGTAGTAACAGTTACTTTGTAGTTATGTGATACTTATGTGTATTATCAATCTGTTGTCTTTTAGGAACATAAATGTCAATGAGGTGCAGACCCCACTTCAATGAGGCAGAGAATGCAATAATGGTTGAAGCGATCCATCAACATGGGACTTTTCTTCTCAGAAGGGGTCATCCCAATATGTCAGAGAGGCTGAGACTATGGCAGCAGATTGTTGCAAACATTATTTATTTATTTATTTATTTATTTGTTTGTTTTATATATGTTGACAGGGTTAGTCCAACTGGGACACAGCCCTTTTTCAGTGGAGACCCGGGGAGAAAAGCTCCACAGAAAATACATACAAAGTAAGTTGACTTATGATAATACAAAAATATATCACAAAGACATGAAGAATAACAAGTTAACATAGAAGGCCAATAGAATCAACATTTTATCATGAGGAAGTACATAGGAGAGTACAAGGAATAATACAGAATAGTCTATTAACAATTGAAAGATATATACCAAATACAAAGTAGACTGGCTGTGAAAAGAGGAAGATATGGCCAAGTATGGAAATAAAAGAATTTTAAAAGTGTAGATTAGAAGCAGAGAGATTAAAAATGTGGATAGAAGTGTTACAATAAAAAAAAAAGGGGAAAAGCTAGGGTTACAACTGAAGTAGTAGTGAGAAGAGAGAATAAGATACATTAGAGAGCTGGGTCAGTCAGATGAGAGATAACACAGACATAGTTTGTTTTTCTTTAAGTAAGTTTTAACTGCCTTTCTGAATTTAGATTTGAGTCTAATGTGTCGTATGTGTAGTGGTAGTTTATTCCAGTTCTCAGCAGGGTAGCAACAATAAAGTTTTTTTTCCTATGTTGATCTTGGGTTTGTGAAAAGTGATGAGATGTTGTTCACAGTTCCACAGTGATCTAACAGGGATGTATGGGGAGATGATAGACGTGATGCTGGGGCAGAAAGTGGACTGGTATAGTATAGAGTGAATTATTAGAAGCTGAGAGTAGTAAGTTATGGGGTAATTCAGGCTAGTTCAGTTTTCTGAGTGCTAAGCAGTGATGAGTGGAGTATGGTAGTTCAGCTGCAAATTTAGCTACCTTGTTGTATGTGGAGTCTAGTTTAGAAATAAGTGTAGCCTGTAAGTTGGTGAGAATTTGAGAGCCATAGAGAAGGGTCGGTAATAGGTAGGCATGTGATAGGGCTGTTTTAGCTGATCTAGAGAGAAAGTTTTTATTGCTATAAGGAGACCAAGTTTTTGATGCATTTTCTTAATATTACATAGAACATGCAGATCAAATTTTAGCTGGGCATCAATATATAAATTCCGTGGCTGGCCATGGTCAGACTTATGAACAGATGCACCACAGGGACACTGATATGGTAACCTCTGCACAGAGGCATTCAGCTGCTGTTGCCCAAGATCAGAGGGTAACTGAGGGTGGGCCTGCTGGAGAACCACCTGCTTAGGCCCAGACCACTACGTACCTTGCTGTCGGTTGTGTGCCTTATTTAAACAATGAACTATTCGTTGTCAGTTTATTTACGCTTCTAAATATTTTGGTACTCGGTTCAATTATCCAGATATGGCTTTGGTAAGCCATCTCACTACTGACATTCTGAAAAAAACGCAAAGATAAAGACAGAGACAGACCGTATAGGTCCAAAGCTGCCGACAACGCTTCTCCTAAGCTAGTCGCCAGTTCACCGGTACTCAGTGAGGTGGTTTTGCAGCCCCTGATACCTGCTATTTCAGATTTGCAGGCCTCTACTGAGATCCATTCGGAGTCTGATATGCAACGAGATGCTTCAGCTTTGGAACCTGTGGATGTCTTTACCTTGGATGGGTCCAGAGTCGCTGTGCAGACACTGGCTTCTGAGGGTGTATTCAGGCCTACTGACTTGCATATTAAACCAACGCCATCTTCTTCTTCAAGGCCTAAAACTCGATCCATGCCAAGAAAACCCATGCCCAGACCGCATGGTCAGGCCTCTATGCCTAAAAAACAAATGATAAGAATGGATGAAGACCTTATTACTTTAATCAGGGGAAGCCACCCTTCTCCCTCTAAGAGACCTAGGACTGAGTTTTTTTATGATTCTTATGATCAGGACTCTGAAATTTCTGTTTCCTCTGATGACCAGGATTTACCCTTATCTACTTATGAGGATTCTGATGCAGAGGACTCTATTCCCTCTGCTTTCCCTCCAGTGGATTTCTCTTTTGGTGAAACCTTGCATACTCTTAGGGAGCATTTCTGTTGGGAAAGCCAGGGTTACTCTGACTCTAAAAAGAGGCTCAGGGATTTCTTACTCCTGTCCCAACACAGGCCTTTAGCTATCCCCCCCTGTACTGGACATTGTTGATGATGCCTTTTCAGAATCTAGCTTGGCCCCTGACTCTTTACCTCCTGCTTCCAGAAAACCAAAGAGATATTACAGGGTTCCTGACTCTCACAAGTTCCTCTTTAAAAATCCTACTGCGGATCCTGAGACCATTTCACAGGGACCCAAGGGCATTAAGGCTACTACTGCCATAAATCCTATTCCCTCTGATAGAGATTTGAGGGAGCTGGATAGATGGAGTAAGAAGGTATACACTTCTGTGACCTTGGCCATTAGGGCCTTAAACTGCCAGTTTCATATGTTAAAGTATCAGTAGCGTATTATTGGATTGCTTAAACAGAAAATGATGTTGATTCCTGACTGTGCTGAAAATAAAGATTTACAAGATTTAATGCATTTTGCTGAACAAGTTGGAAAACATACTTTGCAATGTGGCTTTGATTCACTAGAGGCATCTTGCAGGGCTGCTGTCACTGGGTCTGTACTTAGAAGGCATGCTTGGCTTAAGGAGCAATCTTTGCCAGATCATGTTAAAGCTAAATTGCTGGATGCTCCCTTAAACCAAGACCATTTGTTTGGCAACAAAGCAGAAGAAGTACTTAAAAAGATGGAGGAAAAAGCTAAATCTATGCAAACTGTTAAAGGTTTCCTGCAAGTACAACCTCCCAGATTTAGTAGGCATTGGCCCTCTAACAATTGGTCCTTTCCTGCCTCTTCTAGGCCCTCTCAGTCCAGACCCAGACTCAGCAGAACTCCCAGGCTTCAGTCCCAAGGTACTCACAGGACTAAGCAGTGGGGGGCTCCGACTTCCAAAGCAGGGAGTGGTAAGACTCCCTCTATGGTAAACTGTCTCAATGAAAACTTTAAATCTTCCTAGCCCTGCACAACTGACTGTTACTTTAGGGGGAATGATTGCCTGGCAGGCAAAAAATTTGGAACATATTACCTAGGACAAATGGGTTTTAAATATAGTCCCAAGGATACAGATTCCACTTTCACTCCTTACCAACTCCAAATGGTTGTCCAGATCTACCCCCAAATCAGTGGGCAGAAGCTGAAAAGCAAATTCTCTCTCTCTTAAGCATCAGGGCTATTCAACATGTTCCAGAAGAGGGAAGGGGACAAGGTTTCTACTCAAGACTTTTCCTGGTGCCCAGATAAGACAACTCATGGCATCCTATCCTGGGCCTCTCTATCCTAAACACATTTTTGGTGATCCCAAAATTCAAGATGCTAACTCTTCACCAGATGCTTCCTATGCTAGGCAAGAATGCCTGGTTGGCAACAGTGGATTTAAAAGAAGCCTACCTGCACATCCCAATAAGGGAATCTTGAAGAAGATACCTATGCTTCGAAGCAGGTTACAAGCACTATCAGTTCTCTGCACTGCCCTTTGGCTTATCTACTGTGCCCAGGGTATTCACAAAGTGCCTAGCTCCAGTCATTGCATTTTGCAAGCAAAGAAATATTAAAATATATCCATACCTGGATGATTGTCTGATTCAGGCAGAAAACCAGAACATACTATTGAATCATCTGGCGTTTGTATAGAAATTCCTAACTTCTCTGGGGTACACCATAAACAAAAAGAAATCACATCTTGTGCACTGTCAACAAATTGTATTCCTGGGAGCAAGCTTGAACACAACTTCCCAGATGGTCTTTCTCATGCCAGAAAAGCAAGTTAATTTGACAGCCTACTTCAAACTACTGGCCACAAAGACCTAGCTATCTACAAGGAAAATACTGCAAGTTCTGGGGTTCATGGCCTCCTGCATTCTTCTAATTCCATATGCAAGACTGCATATGAGGAAACAACAATGGTATCTAAAAAGCCTATGGTGTCAACATTCTCAGAATCTAGAAGCAATGATTCCTATCATACCTTGTCTACAGATAGAGTTCCTTTGGTGGGCTGAGGCCTGTCACCAGAACAAGGGACTGCCATTCACTCTACTCCCTGCCCAAACCCTAACAACAGAGGCATCAGACTATGCATGAGGGGCTCATTTGGCAGGGAAGTGCATTCAGGGCAAATGGAACCCATGTCAAATGCACCTGCATATCAATCTAAAAGAAATGTTTGCTGTACAGAATGGTCTGACAGCCTTCAAGGACCACATTCTTCCAGGGCAATTAATGGTGAAGCAGACAACACCACTGTTATATGGTACGTAAATAAGCAGGGGGGAACCCAATCATACCCTCTCTGCAGACTAGCCATGGCTCTGTGGAACACGGCCTTCAGCTACCAAGTGCACCTACAGGCTAAATTCCTGCCAGGAAAGCTAAGTACACTGGCAGATGAACTAAGCAGAAATCTCATGGACTCACACGAGTGGAAACTGGAACCAAAGATATTCAACATGTTGAGAAATGAATGGGGGAGCCCAGATATAGACCTGTTTGCCCCCCCCCCCCCCAGAAATACCAATTGGAAAAATTCTGCACAAGGACTCCCCACAAGCAAGTTTGGAAAGTGGATGCACTGTCCTTCACCTGGAATAATCAGTTTATGCCTTTCCCTCTCTGCCTCTCCTCTCCAAGGTACTACTAAAGATCAAACAGGACAAACCAAGGATGATACTGATTGCACCAGACTGGCCATGCCAACACTGGTACCCCCTTTTGCACAGTGTGTCACTGCTGACACCATGGCATCTGCCTCAGACCCCTGCCCTGCTGTCCCAGCGGGAGGGCCAGATTCTGCACCCTCAGCTTCAAACCCTGAACCTGGCAGCCTGGCTAATTACCTGAGCTGTCCGTTACCATCCCTCAGTAAGCAAGTGTTGGATGTCATTCTGGAGGCAAGGAAGCCTAGTACTAGAAAATCTTTTGCTAAAAAATGGAAAAAAATTCTGTTCCTGGAACCAAACTTGGGGGATGGGCACAGTGGCACCCAATTTACCTCAGATTCTTAAATACTTAACTGAGATGCTGCACAAGGGCCTTTCCTTTTCCTCCATCAAAATTCATGCCTCAGCCATTTCAGCTCATTACAAAACAGAACCACCCCTCTTCTCTCATCCACTGCTGAAGCAGTTCCTCAGAGGGGCCAAAAACTTAAGACCACCCAGGAGAGCCCCTACTCTAGCCTCAGAACCGTAACTTTGTATTGGAAAAACTCACTCTACTTCCTTTTGAGCCAGCTGCAAATGCAGAGTGGATATTCCTTTCTTGGAAAACAGCCTTCCTTTTAGCCATCACTTCAGCAAGAAGGGTGTCTGAATTACAGGCCCTCATGGCAGTGGAGCCTTTCATCATATTTCATGTGGACAGGGTGTCCCTCAGGACCAACCCCTCCTTCATGCCCAAGGTGTTATCCAGTGTGGCCCTTAATCAGTCCATTCATTTGCCAACCTTCTTTTCAAATCCATAGAACAAAGTTGAAATAATACTGCACTCCTTAGATGTGCACAGACAACTTAGATTTTACTTGGACAGGACTAAACCTCTCAGGAAATCTGAACAACTGCTGGTTGCATTTGCTGCAGGGGCAGAGGGGAAGGCCATTTCACAGCAAACCATTTCTAAATGGATAGGCCATTGCATTTATTTCTGCTATAAGCACCATGGAAAACCTACCCCACAGGGGATTAGACCACATTCAACCAGGGCTGCATCTACCTCTACAGCCTTTCTCAGAGGTGTCCCTACCAGGGACATCCTAGAAGCTGCTACCTGGAGTTCTGTACATACCTTCACCAAGCATTACCATTTGCCAATTTTTTCTAAATCCAGAGCTGGCTTTGCCACTGCAGTCTTGCAGGACCTTATAGCTGGTCCTAATACTATCTAATTTCCTCCTCCCATTCTTTGCTTTGGGAATCTACCCAAATGCTATGACTGCAATAGTGAAACATGAAGAACATTGTACAGTTGTGTTCACTTACCATAACTGTAGATGTTCTAGTGTATTCACTGTCGCAGTGCTAGTTACCATCTCTCCAGCTCCCTGACTTCTATTGGCTATACCTTTATTCTTGCTTTCTAAGCTTAAAGCTTTTTGGTGTATTTGCTGTTTTGTTGGAGGTGTAACCTCGTATATATAATTTCTTCCCATTATGGGGGCACCTGACATCTGGGGCAAGAAAAACTGATGTAATGGCGTTGGCTGCATACTTTATACCCCTGACTATCTGATGTCATGGAAGATGAGACAGCAACCAACGCAAGACCCAAGACTTGGTTAATCAGGCCGACTGAGGGCTAACCAAATGTGATGATTGCAACAGTGAATACACTGAAACATCTACATTTATGGTAAGTGTACACAACTGTACTGTCTTCTGCCACCTGTTGCCAGTGTCTCATCAGACAATGATGATGATGGTAGTAAAAATGAAGCACAGATGGGGGCACAGAGGTTAACATCCAGCCACTCCCTTCTTTTTTCCAAGACACAGCCAGTAGGCCTACACCTATCCAGTCCACTGAGCCCACAGATATAGGACAGGTAGAGGGCGGGGACATCTAGCAGGAAAGTGTGGCTATTTAAGCTTCAGTGCCTTTTGAGTCTGGCCATAGCCAAAGTGTTGGTGAAGTGCCATTTAGGAGGGTTGATAGTGGTGCTCAGAGGAGTCCTGCTGTCCCTCATCCACCTGGTGCAGGTGTCTCTTCCCATGTCATGGATTGTATGTTTTGGGCCATCATGGAGCCACAGGCATGTTCAGAAAGGCACTCCAAACAAATGCTCAGGATTATGGATGTGGCACAGTCTGACATGCATGACTGCCTCCACTGTGTCACTGCTTCCCTGGACTGGATAAATGCCACATTGGAACAAGGGGTGTCTGTGGTGGAAGGTCTGCTGGGAGGGGAATGGAGTCCTTGTGAATATAGGTCAGCCACAACATCTACTGACCACCAATGTGGCTGTGCCCAATCAAGCTCCTGTAGTGGCAGTACTTCTGCTGGTTGATTGGTGAGTGTGCTGTCCACATCCAGATGTGCAGGCCATGGGGTTGTGGGCCTGGGAGTTTCCATGAAGGGAACACATTCAGCAGACATTGGTCATGCTCAGGTAGCAACAATGCATCTGACCTTGGGTGTGGAGGTCTCAGTGCAACTCCTGGCAGAGCCAGTTCTCATGGACGGGGGTGACAGCGATGAACTGCCACCTCTAACATGCACGGCTCACACCTGTCAGACATACTAAGATGTATTGCTAGTACTGAGCTTGGCTGTGTTCATGCAGACTTTCACACATGACTTTCACATGGAGGACCACTACAGACACACACATAGCCTGCCTGTTTCCCTTTCTCCCTCAGACACACTCACCGACCTTTTGTGTCAGCCTAGGCCTCCTGGACCCCTGCCAGCACCCTGTGCAAGTGATGATAACTGTGCCATATCCCTGTTTTCTCTCTTTTGGATTCAGTAATTCAAAAGCTTTGTGTCTGATGCACAGGGTGCATAACCACATTTGTGCCTAGTATACCTGCATTTGTGATGTTGAACTGATAATTGAACCTGTCGGTTATATTTGCCCTGCCAATTTATACAGTAGATAGCATCATTATGTCAGTACATTCTAGTATATTCTCTTGTAAGGGTTGTGAAGTCAGGAATTGCAATGTGTGTCATTACTTTATAACCTTTCTCTTTAATGTTTTCCAGTACATACATATGGTGCACATCATAACACATGCCATCACATTCAGATCTAAGGATTGTATGACAGCACTATAGTCAGACTCATCAGAACAGTAATACAGTATAATGCTCCTTTTGCGTGAACCTCACCAGACAAATACTGCAGCTGGACAGACCACAGGGCTTTATCATCTAGATAACACAAGGCTTACTAACCATGACATGATGTATTCAGGTAGATTAAAAGACATGTCACTATCATCTGTTTGGTATCTCATTAAATTGTATCTGTTATTCTAAGCCTATTACTTTTGGTTTAAGCACTTAGGCTTGAGGCCATTTATTTTACATTAAGAAGGTTTGTAATCGACACTCTTGTGGGAGGAGACGGTAGCCTCTGCCCTTCTGAGCTGGGATTTGCTGTTTGAATGCTTATTGTAGTTATTGTTCTAAGTCTCTTTGATATGGTTTAAGCTCTTGGCCTCCAAACCGGTTATTTATCATTAGGAAGGACTGCGGTGTAGACTCTTGTGGTAGGGGAGGATAGCTTACACCCTTCTAAGCTGGAAATTGCTGGTTGATGGCATATTGTGTCTGTTATTCTAAAAGTGTCTTATTTCTGGTTTAAGTACTTTGGTTCCAGACCACTTATTTCACACTAGGAAGGTTTGTTGTCTACACTCTTTTGGAGTAATGTACTGCATTGCTCCTTTATTTAAACTGTTTGTTCTTCTGTTGTGATTTCAATTTTCTGCACTTTGGATTTCTAGTACTTTTGCATTTTATATAATCGGCTCAATTCAGACTTGCTGAATCTGGGCTGTTTGGTATTTCTGGAGCACTAAAACCATCCCTGTTGCATTAAAAATGCCTCCTTGCACCCTTGTGGCAGAACTGCACAGCCAAGAACCCATTTGAGTTGGGGATTGCTGGAATAAGGCTTACTGTTGGTCTTTCCCTTTGTTTAATTGTTTAAAATAATTAATCTTCATCTGTAAGCCAATGTTGTGTTTTGGGGTGCTTACACTTAGTTTACTGTAGCTACTCAGTGCTTGCACTGCTGCCCTGTGAACAACTCAGTTGTGCATTGTGAAACACTGATACAGTTTTCTAGCCTTAGCCCACCACAGAATAGAAACATTAGCCTGGTTTACATGGGCATACTGAGGCAATGTAGCAATTGCCTCATGCATACTGACAACCAGTTACTGCTAAAGCAAACTAATACATGTGAGAGCTGTATCTATACTATGAATTTGGAATCAATTTTCTCACATAACAACAAACCAGATATCAAACATGTTGACAGCACACGGACTTCACCTCATTCACCTCATGCACATGCACTTCACCTCTTGCACATAACAAACTCCCAGCACATAAACCACATACGTAGAGGAACTCTCTAGAAAACTAACTAAAGATTAGAGACCTCCCAAGCAAAACCTACTGTGCACACTGCAGATCCAAGATAATCCATTACACATAATAGCACACACAACAGTGTCTTATTGCAGAATTGGTTATTGCAAAGAGAGATGTAATGAAGGTTTATTTGAATTCTGCCAACTCTCCTGGTCTATGTGAATGTATGTGTCTTGTGAGTAAATTAAAACTAAAAACTTCCAAATTGTAAAATTTCTTTTGTGTTTAGGGTGCACTGCGCCTTTAAATTGATATGTTTTTTTTTAACAGTTTTTTATAGCCTTTTTCATTATTGGTTGATTCTGCAGCTCGGTAATGATGTAATTTCCTATATGTATGGTTCTTTTTCCTGTATGACATAGTTTTGAAAAGCCATAAAGACGAAAGCGCTTAACTGTGTTGTTTTAACCTATTAGATACTTTGGTAGTTGACTTATGGCTTCCTGGTCATTTGTTCTTAACTTAATTGGATAAATTACATACCAGTTTTAGGGTTTGCACAGATTTTTTTGGTATATAACAACAAACCAGATATCAAACATGTTGCCAGCACACACACACATTTTACCTCTTGCACATACCAAACTCACAACACATAAACCCACATACACAGAGAAAATCGCTAGAAATCTAGCTAAAGATCAGAGACCTCCCAAGCGCAAACCTACTACACAGACTGTAGACCCAACAGAATCCACTACACATAATAATACACACAACAGTGTCTCAGCCAATAAGCAACTCAGGAAAAACAGTTTAAAACCAAATGTCTTACTCATAAGTGACTCCATCATGAGACAATCAGATGTCCCCCTCAACAGGCTGGACAAGGAGAAAGTCACAGTCAACTGCCTGCCAGGTGCCAACATCTATCAGATCATGCACATATTCAAGTCTCTCAACAACAAGTACTGTTATGATTCTGTCATATTCCATGTTGCAGTGAATGGCTGGAGACATACCTCACTGTACTATATGAAGGTGCTTGCCTTACCCATAGTGGCCTTTTTAGGCAATATCAAAACAACTAAATTCCCAATGTAAAAGAATCCACTAGAGACAAAATGAAGGATGTGCTGTTTAATGCAAGGAGTGTAAATTAGAAACTGCACTCACTGGAAGAACTCCTTAACTTGGAAGATGCCCATCTCTGTGTGACTGCAGTCACACAGACATGTTTCAAGACCACAGAGAGCCCCCTGACCATGCAAGGCTACAATGCCTTCTACATGTTTAAACATCAAAATGAGAGTGACAGAACCAAAGGCAGAGGTTTATACATCTTCATTAAAGACAAATACACTACAAGAGTAGTCAAGGAGTATGACTCCGTAGCGCTAATTCAAGTCCAACTAACTGTATGTAAAACCCCCTTCCATATCATTTTTAGCTACAGATTCCCCACAATGAACCACAAGTACCACTCTACCTACATGGACCTACTTGAGTCACTCACTATGCAGCCAAACACCTTGGTCTTGTGTGATTTCAATTATCTCCATCAAATTGGAGTCATATATGTGCAAAACATGCTCACCCTAATGTTCATGGACTTTGTTAATACACATACCGTATAACAGATATTCTGCACCCCCACAAGGGACTTGAATGTCCTTGACTTAGCACTCACCAACATAGGGGGTCTTTGCACTAACCCCTGTGTTACCCCCCCCCCCCGGTCAGGTTGATCATAATTTAATGTTGATTGAATTCATGATCTTACCTCACACCCCCTCAAAAGCAGAAAGGATGAAACATTTATCCAAAGCAAACTATAACCTCCTAACCAACGGCATAAATAGTTGCAAACCCCTTGCTACCACTGTCAACAATGATTGCTATACAGAGGGGTGCACACATGGCCTGTATAAACATCTGTACAGATGGATAGAGTCAGCTGAATCAATAGATCAAAACAAGGTCCTCACAGAAAAGAAGTTACCCTGGTGGGCATCAAGCATAAACAGGTTATACAACAACCAGAATAAAAGTAATGTCTAAGAACAAGAGGGAACTGACTCAGCAGAGGAAGGACATTCTCCACAGCATGAACAAGCAAATTAGCTATATTGTAATGCCCTCTAAAACCACGTACAAACCTAAACTAGCATCCTTAGCTAAAGATAATCAGGAAGGCATTCTTTAGCCATGTCAGAAATGCCAAAATGAAGGCCAGCTTTGTGCTGAACTGGTAGTGAATGGCACCACTCATATTGACTCAAGGACATCACCAACCAGCTGCCAGACAGTTTGGGACAAAATTAACCTCACTGTCCCTACCAGACATACCCCCAAAACATACCTGTCTCCATTCCTCTACAAATATCTCCAAATAGCAGTTCATAATCATACTCTCCATGGCTATAAACACAGCCTCTATGGGACCAGATAACATCCCAAGCTGCTTACTAAATGGTCTGAAACAGGACCTAATGAAACCAATTGGCACGCTCTTCAACCACAGTGTAAGTACTGGCTTTGTCCCAGCAGAGTGGAACACAACAGCAGTAATTCCCTTGCACATAATGGGCCTGTCAACTGACTCTGGGAACGATAGACCTCTAAGCCTAACTAGCCATATCTGCCAGGCCATGGAGAGAATGATCATGGACCTCATCAACAAAGATGAAGGTGACCTTCAAACTGTTGTCTCAACACAATTTGGCTTAGTTAAGGGTAGATCATGCTTATTCAAACCTGGTGGATGTCTTTGAGAATGTCACCAAAGCCCTTGATGAAGGCAAAACATTACATACAGACTATCTTGACTAAGCCAAGGCTTTTGTCACAATCCCACACTCAGGCATCACTGATAAACTCATACAGCTGAGAAATTAAAGGAAAGAAAAATACTTCCACAAGAAAAACTGTCAGAAGCTTCAATTAAAAATTTGTGTTCATTAATACAACAGATTTGTGAAAAACACTATAGATCAAGAAACTTTTATCTGTTTGAAAAAGAAGCATCTGAGGAAATGTGAAAATATAAACAACTAAACCTAGAAATTTTTGAAAAGTATAAAAAAGAAATATGGACATAGGAAAAAAAGAGAGATTTGATTTGGTGAAATATTTTTGCAAAGTCAAAAGCCTCTCAGTGTGGTATGGAAACTGCAGTTTCAGATCGCAAATTTCTCCAGAGGGTGGTAAAAGTGGTGGAGAAAATTATCAAGTCCACGCTCCCATCTATCCAGAACTTGCAGTGCTCTTGGTGCTTCAAATGAGCCATGAAAATAGTCAAAGACTGCACTCACCCTGTCCATGGTCTGTTCTTGTGTTTGTCTTCAGGCAGGAGATGCCGTAGCTTACATTGCAAAATCACTAGATTTAATAGGAGCTTTTTTCCACAAGCCATCAGACTTCTGAACTCCAGTAATAACATACACCACACTAGTCATGGAGGTCTGGAGTTACGATGCTGAAGTAATTCACAGACATATGCAATAATAACAACTCTATGAAAGTACAATTTTATACTTTATGTGCAGTATTAGCGATGCCAAGTTAACATTCTGTGCAATATGCCAAGTTAGCATTCTGTGCAATTTGAAATTCTGTCTGATTTTGTTCTGTGCAATATATTGTCTGTGCAATATTTTGAGTACTGATGAAGACATGTAAGTGGAATAGTCTTGGTGCATGTCATTGTACCTGTTACTGCACTGCATAAATGTCTTACTGTTTTTATTGGATTAGCTTTAGTATATGTGTTATTGTTGTATTAATATCAGTATATGCTGTATGCACATTGAGTCTGAAGTAATGTAATTTCTTTCAGTTGCACTGTTGTGCGGTCTGAATGACAATACAGTTCACTTGGATTTTGACTTTGAAAGCCAAATCAATCAATACAAAAAAGCAGCCCCAAAGATATTCAAAGATAAATACAGGCAAAGGCATTCAGATATGGAAAATGTCACTATAAAAAATATTACAAAGAGAGAATGTAGAAAAGAAGATTAGTAAAGTAGAAGTTAAAAAAATAGAAGTTGAAGTTACAGAATCCCTGTGAAGTGAAGGCCTTGATGTAGAAGGTCTAATAGAGGTTACATTACAGCATGATGGAACAAGTCCCCAAAGTAAGGAGAAACAGGGAGATCAGGAGACATCTAAAGAAGAAATTTGGACATTGGAAAGAAAAATACATTTAATTTAGTGTAATATTTATGCAAAGGAGAAAGCAAAACTAGTCAGCACAAAAAGAGCAGCACCAAAAATATTTGAAGAGAAATACAGGCAAAGGAATCCAGACACAGAAAACTTTACAATACAAAAAATAAGAAGACAAAGAGGAAAAGTAGAAAAGGAGATTAGTAATGGAGAAGTTAACGAACTAGAAACTGAGATTATGGAGTACATGTGAAGTGAAGGATTCATTGTAGAAAATCTAACTCAGAAAACACCACTAGGATAGAGCAATAGACATCCACATTAAGGAGAAACAAGTGGAACGGGAAGCAACTGGTCAGTTGCCATATGAAGATATTTTGAAGTCTTTCACAGGAAACTAGTATAAATATGCACTTGAAGCTGGACAGCAAAGGAAGGAACAGGAAACTGTGGCAACTCTGATGTAGTCAATGATGAGGAGTGATAGGCTAGTGAGTTCCCACATGACAGAGCAATGGATGGCACAGCATGAACTTTAAGAGAATGTGCCACAGGAAGATGCTATAGAACTTTCTATAGGATGCTCAGAGAAAATGGATAACAAAAAATGTGCCCTCAAGTTTAGAAGAAAATGAGCTAAGAGAAGAGTTGCTTGATTTAATAGAGATATACATACATATGAGCTATACTGCCTGTTATGACTATGCTTCTTGTTAATACAAACTGTTCCAATATTATGTAATTTTATACTAACTGCCTTTGTGGAGATTTTCTCCTCAGGCCTCCACAGAAAATGGGTACATCTTGGCCCAGTGGACTTTCCTGGTAAACAAATGCCAATAAATAAATATCAAGATCAATGAAAGAAATAGGCTGCAGAAGGTAAATAAAACCCAAAAAGTTAGAAGATTGATAAAACAACTGAATACAATAATTAGGACTGTCCATAGAGAGTCATGTAATATAACAGAAGCAAACAGGATATATTACTGTGCAACTAAATTAATAACAGGTAAAATTCTACCACAAGAACACACGGTAGTAAGGGCAAGGAAGGGGAAAAATTGAATACTATCATGGAAGTTTCAAAAAGAGAAAACAATAAAGCAATTAAGACAAGAAGCATCACTGTTAGAAGAGTGTAGAAGAGGGAACAGATCAACAAATACTCATAAAGATAGATGTGATAAAAGTAATGTGCACTATTATAATGGATCACAATTTATCATGCACTACCACACATAATAAACTAAAAATATGAGCACGGACAGAAAAACCTAGAAGATACACAGATAAATATCAAGGAAAAATACAAAATAAGCAATTTATTGATGACCCAAAAAGCTTTATAGAGAATTGGAAAACTAGGTTCATATGTAGGTACTAGGCTATTGGCCCTAGGGCTTATATAAGCCTTGCCAAACAGGTACCCTGGCTTTCGCCACCCAAGAAAATTATTTTCCTGTGTCACTGTCGAGCAGAGCTGCAGAAGTGACCCCAGGGTGAATTTCCTATCTCCCATCCAATCATCAAGATTTTTCTTGAAGAGTACTAATGAGGAGCTTTATTTGATATAGATAGGTAGTTTGTTCTAGAGTATGGGGAATGTCTGGGACAGGAATCTATCCCTCCAGCATGTTCTGTTTATTGTGTTGACAAGGTTTAGGTCCCTAGAGCATGTAGCTCAGATGGACTGGGATTTCTTTATGTGGAGCATGTCCAACATCTCTGGGTTTGACATAGCTTTGTATGTTAGGTAGAGATCGCCTCTGAGTAGGCGATATGTGATGGAGTAAAGCTGGAGTTTTTTTAGATGGTCTGCGTAGGGCATCTGTTTGAGGCCAATAATCCTCTTTGTGAGGTATTTCTGTGGCCTTTCTAGTTGATGTAGATGTCTTGTGAGATACATACCAAAAGGGGCATTGTACTCTATAATGGGTCTAATGAGTGATGAGTAGAGGGGAACAATGACCTATTTTTTCCTGGATGAGAAACCTTTTGTGATGAGGTGTGCCACATAGAAGGATTTCTTGACTACTGTGGCAATGTGATTATCAAAGGAGAGACTGCTGTCCACCTGTGTCCCAAGGTCTCTTATCACACTTTCGGTATTAAGTAGACTACCACCTATGTGGTAGATCATGGGTACATAGTTTTTACCAAAATGGATGACAATGCACTTTTTGGCATTGAGCTTGCATGGCTTTAACACCAGGCATCTGTCTCAGTGAGGCCCTTTTGTAGTATGTCCACATCGTTAGGAGTTCCGATTATGGCTCCTAGTTTTCAGTCATCTGCAAACTTCATTAGCTAAAGACCTTCCTTGTTAGCCTGTACTTCTGAGAAGTAGATACCAAACAGGAAAGGGCCCAGGACTGAACCCTGTGGTACTCCACTTGAACTGGTCTGAAGTTGGATTTGGAGTCTGCTACTTTCACAGTGTGGGTTCTGTAAGTGAGCCAGTTGGCAACCCATCTTGTGACATAGTGATTTATACCTAGTTTAGTGAGTTTATCTATAATTCCAGAGTGGGAGAAAGTCTATAAAACCTTAGTGAGATCTAGATAGGCTGTGTGATTCATCTTACTCTCATCTACGGCTTTGGTGACCGCTTCAAAGAAGTCTATCAGGTGTAGGAGACATGAGCTGCCTTTTATAAACCCGAACTGAGTGGGGTCCAGAGTTTGGAGATTACCAATGTCATTGTTTATAAGTTCCATGATGATACGTTCCATAGCCTTGCAGACCAGGCTCATCAGGCTAATGGGGTCTGTGGTGGCTCCCCCTTTGTGGTGTGGTATAACCGTCACGGTGCACCATTCAGTGGAATTGAAAGACCACCAAAAAATGAAGAAATGAAGAGATAGATACATTTTGGAGAAGTATTTATGAAGATTCTGTGGAACATAACAAAGATGCTAAATGGATAGAAGAAGTAAAAGAAAAAATAAGAAGTTTAAAGGTACAGGATATGAAATGGGATGAAGTAACAGCCAGAGAAACTGAAACAAA
Source organism: Protopterus annectens (assembly GCF_019279795.1). Taxonomy (NCBI): domain Eukaryota; kingdom Metazoa; phylum Chordata; order Ceratodontiformes; family Protopteridae; genus Protopterus; species Protopterus annectens. The sequence goes on from NC_056732.1 coordinate 962,421,586, forward strand.
GTTAAAAAGGCCTCTAATTGAAAAAACCCAGGACCAAAAGCAGTACCTAAGTTTTAGTTTAAAGTATTAACATCTTTGCATGAAGATTTAGCCATGAGTAAGAACTATTTATAATCACACCCTGAACAGACACCAACCTGGCTAACAACAGGAAAAACAATTCTCCTACTTAAGAGTGAAAGTGCAAGCTATCCTAAAAATTATAGACCAATAACTTGCCTTCTGATGATGTATAAACTATATTGATGCTGACAGAGTTTATATTCATTTAGAGGAAAACTCAATTATGGCAATAGAACAAAAGGGCAATAAAAGAAATTCATATGGAACAAAGGATAATTTGTTCTTAAATAAAGACATAGCAGAGAACTATAAAAAGGGGGAAAAATCTAAGTATGGCATGGATTGGCTACAAAAAAGCATTTGACAGTGTCCCACATTCATGGGTAAAAGAGTGCTTACAAATGTATAAGATACACACTACACTAATAAACTACATCACAGCGACCATGAAACAGTGACAAACTGCTTTGCAGTTAAGTCATGATAAAGGACAAATTATTATTCCAGGGATAAACATCCAAAGGTGGATATTCCAAGGTGACTCTGTCACCATTACTCTTTGCCTTGCTCTTAACCCATTATGCTGTCTGTTTAACAGATTAGGTCATGGCTATAATTTGTCTCCCAGAAAGCAAAAAAGTGTAAAGACCTCTCATCTTCTCTTTGTCGATAATTTAAAACTGTATAGATCATCAGATGAGGAACTAAAAGCACAACTGCAAGTAGTCAAAACTTTTTCAGATGATATAAGAATGTCATTTGGGCTTGATAAATGTGCAAAAGCAACCTTTAAAGCAGGAAAGCTGCAGTATTAAGTAAATATCAATTTGGGACAACAATGTGATATAAATGAATTTGAGCAAGAGGGAATGTGCAAATATTTGGGAAGTGATGAAGGGTTAACAATAAAACATGAAAAATATGAATAAAACTTAGAAAGAAATATTTTGGAAGACTTAAATTAATCCTGAAAACAGCATTGACATCTAGGAACCAAATTCAAGCTGTAAACCAATGTGCTCTTCCTGTCCTAACTTACAGTTTTGGAGCGATTAACTGACCACAGAAGGTGCTGAATAGATTATACAGGAAAACAAGAAGGAAGCTTCATGCTCACCAGATGATTTATAAAAATTAGTGCATAGCGAGATTATGTATTCCCCGCTCCAAAGGAGGTATGGGCTTCCTTGAAATTGATTACATTTATAGATTTCCAATTGTGGGACTGCATACATATCTACTTATGATTGTCCTGCAACTGTCAGTCTCATTGGAGGTGACCGAGCATGCTTGTGTATTTTGGGGAGGCCGTTCATACTAGGAAACAAGGGTTCATCAATGTTGAAGTATGTATAGAAATCATATGTTAACATACCTGCTATCAGCAATTCACTCCGAAACACATTAATTTACCTCTTGGCTTCAAATAAATCAGTGTGTGCATAAACATTTTCATCATTCAGATGCTCTAACATAGTTCCATAGTAAAAGGCTGAGTCCATAACTACAATTGCACCACCCTTATCAGCAGGGCGGATGTATATCTTATCATTTAAACTAAATTGCTGCAGTGATGACCATTCATCAGGACTCAAATTATAAAAACACTTCCCTTTTTTTTTACTATATACAACACCTAAAAGTTCATTTTCAAACAAGTTAACAAAGGCTGTTAATAACAGGTGTAACAGTGGATTAATTAAGTTTAGTTTCTTGAACTTACTAATCTGCGTATGACATCTCTCAAATAGCAATTTTAATACAACATTTCTGGCAAAATAGCACACATTCAACATTACATCACTATATTTAAATTTCGCTGATGGAATAAAAGAGAGTTCTTTATTCAAAAGACTTAGTTCATTTATGGTCAGTTCTTTGGAGGAAATATTAAAACCAGAACTGTCACCATTTCCCTTTCTTCTTGCTTTGTTCTGGACTCCAGGACTTGTTCGATGCTGATCGCTTCAGTCTCCCTCTGCTCGCTGTCTGTTCTGTTTCCTCTGCCATTGCAGAGGAATAGATAAAACCGGAAGTGAGCTGGTACTTATATCCCTTGAATTTAAGGGGACCTTAACTTCTGGTCAATTTAGTTTCACTCCTAAGCCCTTAGTGGTGGTTTCTTCAAGTGGGGGAGCATTAATCAGATTACTGCTATGAGAAACTGAACAACCTATATCTTTCACTGCTTCAGCAGTGGAGATATTATTAAAGTCATTGCTGCTCATTGTTTCTGTTACTCGAGGTGAAACAGTTCTATTAGTTGTAACTGCAGCACCCCCTTGTGGCCAAACAAAAACATGCCCTACAACAAAGTCATTGTGATCTCTCAGCAACTTGTGTTTCTTCTGTTGCTGCATTTTGATGTCATATGTGGATATATTGTCAAGCATACATTCTACTTCCTGAAAACAGCACTCATGCATGAAAGTCTGTTTAGTAGCAGCAAACTCTTCATCTATCTCCACCACTAAGGCTGCCTCAATAGGTTTAAAAAAAATCAAGCAACAAATCCATGTAGTTGAAGCCCAGCTCCAGATTAAGGCTTTGCCAACGCTTTAAAAGTTCAGGGTATTGATTACCATAAGTAGGCATACAGAAAACCCGTAAGCCTCAAGGGATCAGTTTATGATGTAGGCAAGCAAATGAATGTGCCAAAAAACAAAAGAATATAATGTGAAGGATCAGATGAGAAGGCAAGAAATGTAGAACATGCATAAATATAGTTGCAAGTATAGAAAACTCCTGGAAGAACCACATGTTGATCAGGATCGAAGACAGAATATACTAATGGTAGAAGGAATGTATACTGAAAGGGATAATAATGGGACAAGACTTTGGAACTGAGGATTGTGTAAACATTATAATATTGAAATAGCTAAAAAACGCTGTAAACAGTGACAAAGCATCATAGAAAATGATGAAGTCTACATCACATGGGATCACCCATTACCAACAGTTCAAAGGATGAGAGAAAACCAGATATAGTGGTCCATGAAAATAAGACAAAAGTAGCATTGATCATTAAAATTTCTACACCCAGTGAGAACAGTGTCTTTCATATAGAGAGACACAAAGTCATAACATATCAGGATTCACAGGCAGAAATGAAAGAAATGTGGAAGAAAGATATCCAGGCAGTTCTAGTAGTAGGAGCAACAAGTGTTATAACAACAAATCTACAATTGTATTTAGATATGTTACTGATACATGTAACTCCATATGAATTGCAGAAGGAGTCATTACTAGCACATTGAGGGTATTGTGAAGAGCACTTGTGGCTAACATCAAATATTGAAACAATACTAACTTCATGTAATTTAGTAAAATCACACTTTGATTTAGGAATGGGATCAGTTCCTGTCATGGTATTAGAAACTCAAAAGACTTGGAGTAATTAAAAAAAAATGGGAATTAACCCAGATGTCACTAGATGGAGAGCCAACTGGATCACAGACCGAACACACATAGTCAAAGTTGGGGATTTCACCTCTAGCAGCAGATCAGTTATGACTGGTTTACTTATGCTGGTCCCCTACTGCTTGGAATGTATTTCTCAGATGTCTAGGAGAAAATAGATGGCCTGTGGCTTACCATGTTCAAAAATGACTGCAAACTGAGTGTAATCACCGAGTGCCCCAATAATGTTGACATAGTACAAAAAGACCTTACACAAACAAAAGATTGGTGCCAAAGCCATAGACTCTAAACAAATACTAAATAATGCTATATCCTCCCTTTCAGCCAAGGGGAAGTCCTTACACATTGCAATAGTAATAGCTGAAACCCTGTGGTGAGAGATTTAGGATCACAGGTTGATAGCAATCTTAACTTCAATCACCATGTGTCCATAGTGGTAGTAAAGGCCTTGTATATTGCACTTCTCATAAGTAAGGACATCACATCCAGAGCTAAGGATGTTATAACTCCTCTGTTCTCATCTCTCATCAGACCACTAATTGAGTGCAACACTCCCTTGTGTATGTACTTCACCAGACACCTGCAGCAGCTGGAGAAACCCCAGAGGTTTCTCACCAATACAATTTAGGACTTGCAACACATGACCTGCTTGGACAGACTGAAGACCCTGTCACCGTACTCTGTATCTTAGAGGCTGCTGAGCAGTGACTTGTGCCTGGCCTATAGAGTAGTCTCAGACCCTGGCCTGATGGAAATGCTGCACAACAACAAGCCACATGTGACAAGATGCACTTGCTCTAGGGATCTTAACCTAGCCTGCAACATTAACAAGAAATGCTGGACAGACAAATATGTCTCCTAGAGATTGCCACTCCTCTGGAAAAAACTCCCAAGTCACATAAAACAGAGCTCCTCAATTATCCTATTTAAGCATAACCTAGCCAAATGGATGGAAAACTGTAAATTTACCCCTGGTGTTTCACCCATGTCCCTCTTGGATAAGGGCATTCGATCCTGATCATACACTTGCACTGCATATATAGACTATACAAGTTGGTCAATAAGGGAACAATGGTATAACATGGCTACGTTTATAAAAGCCCTAGGGCCAATAGCCTAGCAACTTCTTGTAAACCTAAGGTGATGTCTGCCTGGTCTCCAAGCCAGTGTCTGATCCTGCCTTGGTGGGATGGTTTTATATGGAATAATCTGATATAGCTGATTACATCAGCATTTTCTGTTGAACATGTGGTGGTACATCAGCATTGTCTGTTGAGCATATGTTGATAACAATGTACACATGCTGGTGTAGAAGGATCTCTGTAATTTCAAGTAACAGCTTACATATACATAATTGATTGCACGGAGAACAGAACCCTTACCTAAGTACACAGACTACAGAATACAGTACTATATGCAAGCGCCATGACACAAGTCTGACTTTTATATCTCTGCAGGTCAACTTCTAGTGAATAACCTCAGCAGGCCATGTGAGAGACAAAAGGTTGGAAGGGCTGCATGAATTGGATGTGTAGGCTTATGCAAGTATCAAGAGACTAGCAAGCCATGCCACTGGAGAAGTAACTGTAGGATAGTACATCTACTCTGCTGAGTAAAGAAACATACACACTCATGCACATCCAGTTGACTGCTGTGAAAACAAAAACCTTACCTATCTAGTCACACAAACTATAGAACACAATACTCCAGGAAACACCATGCCACAAGTCTGACTTTTGTATGTATGCAGGTCAGCTTTTATGTTTGTTATGTTTGTGTACTGACATCAGCAGTGCATGTTGGAGAGAAGAAGGTGGGAGGTCTGCCTGAAATGGATGTTTAGGCAGGTGCAAGTATCAAAATACTGTCAGTTTATGGCATTGGAGTAGTAACTGCAGGATACATACTTGCACTTCTGGCTGGACACACACATGCACAGTCGACTGTAGTGAGAAGAGAACAAATACTTATCCAAGTACACAGACTATAGAAAACAGTACCCTATACAGGCACCACTGCACAAGTCTGACATTTACACCTCTGCAGGTCAACGTATAGTGGATGACATCAGCAGTGCATGTTGGAGAGAAGAATAAAGGAGGCCTGCCTGAAATGGATATGTAGATAGGTGCAGGTATCAAGAAACTGGCACACCATGCCATTGGACAGGTAACTGTAGCATACCACACCCACTCAGCTGAGTTGACACACACACACACACACACACACACACACACGCACGCACACACACACACACGCATGCACGCACGCACACACACACACACACACACACACACACACACACACACACACACACACACACACACACACACACACGAGTTAACTGCTCTGAGAACAGAACCACTACTTATCTAGGTACACAGGCTAAGGAACACAGTACTCTACGCAAGCACCACAGCACAAATATTCCTTTTACATGTCTGCAGGTCAACTTATTGTAAGAAGAAAGTGAAATGCCTGCTTGAAATGCATGTGTAGGCAGCTGCATGTATCAAAACACTGTCAGTTTATGGGATTGGGCAGTAACTGCATATTATGCACTTGCTGTACTGGCTAGACAAATGACAGAGTTGACTTAAGTGAGACCAGAACACCTACCTATCTAATCATACAGACTACAGTTCTTAGCACTTTATGCAAGCCCCATGGCACAATTCTGACATTTACATGGCTGCACTTAACTTATGTTAGATGATATCAGCAGGTTATGTCGGGTCATAGGTTCATATCACGCTAGTAGCCTAACTGTAAAGTGTGTCCTAGGTGTGTAGAAGCCTAGCTGCGCAAAATTCAAGTACCCTTATTGAGCATAGTTGGATGTTTGAGTTTAGCAGAGTAAGGTTGTCAGCACCACTGGCTGGCCCTGTCCATGAGGGAGCACACAGCATTATAAATTACACTTTGTAGTGTGGTTGATGTATGTGTGTATAAAATACTGAGTCCCCAGAGTTGTACTAAAGGTGGTGGTAGGGGCATATGTATGTACTGTGAATATACTGTATGATGTTTACTTAGAATGTGCCCTGAATGTTTAATGTTTCCACATGTAGTTTTATGTCATACAAATGAAATGGACAATAAATACCAATAAGAAGCATCATATATTTAGTTCCATAGTGCAGTGAGCAGTGGATTTGTACAATGATTAAAAATGTGTACATGCACATGACATACACTTTTTTGTGTGTAGGTAATTGGTGTGCAAATGCGAGATGTATTGCTAATGTCAGTAAAAATAATGCTATATCACATATAGTATATTCGAATGAACCAAGAAAGATGAGACAGAGGTGAATCAACCATGAGGACACAAAATCAAAACCAAATAACCTCAGGCTGAAAAAACATTAACTATGAAGACCACAAGAACTTTTATTCATGGGAAAACAGAAAAGCTTTTAGGCATAGCCCTTTCTTAGTGCAATTAATGCTTCATTTAAATAGGCATCATTAAAAAAATCATGTGACACAACCCTCCAGTCCTAAAACTATAATAATTAAATATTCAAACATTACTAATTAATATAAGATAATACAGTAAAACAAAATTTCATATATGTTAAAAAAATGAAATAAGATAAAATCTAACATAAAACATCCTAATTATTTGTACTGCATTAGCTTTTTCATTAAAACTGGCTTCAAATTAACATTTATATTGACTTCAGCATACTTATCGGTTTCTAGCCTTAAAATCCAGCTATATTCTCTAATCTCTAAAGTATGATTTAAAGTTCCCCCTCTCAGATGTTTTGTGACAATGTCACTTACCTAAACTAAAAATCATTATTAGAATCATGCTCAGATATATGAGCAGCTAAAGCATTTGTTAAAACATTCCTTCATATTTCCGATCGATGTTCAATTATTTGATCTTTCAATTTACTATTAAACTTCCCTACATAAAAAATGGACACTTAGCACATGTCAGAAGATAAACAATATTTGTAGAATTATATGTTGCATGACAATAAAAAGTATATTCCTTCTTTGTTTCTGGGTGGGTGAATTTTTTTTCATCCAGAAATCATTGTCCAAGACATCTGCAGACTCCCAGACGAACCAACCAAAATATGATTATAACTACAATTATAGCAGGGAAAAGTGCCTTGTTTTATAATCATACATTTTTTGATAATGTAGACCTGTTTCACCTCCCTGTAACATAATCTCTGTTTGTCATTTTTGCAACTCCTGTATGTGAACCTCGGTCTATCATCAATCAAACATTCAAGCTCGGGCATTGCCCTCAAAATATGCCAAGTTTTTGCTATGATGCTTATGACATCAGCAGTCCTAACATAATATTTGGTAACATATCTAAAGCTATTTCTTTGTGCTGCCTTTTCTCTGGTGTTATCATTAGATGTCTTACTCTTACTGAAATATGGCCGAGCACTAGCTGCTCTATCCTGAATTACCCTGCCCCTAGCTTCCTGTAGTTTGGATTCATTATATCCTCTGTCTATAAATTCTTGAATCATCTCTGACATCTGTTTGTTATGGTCATCTTATTCGGTATTCAACCTACTTACTCTAAGTAGTTGATTATTAACTATTCCTTCAAAAATGTGCAGTGCATGCATGCATGCTGTTAATATGGGTATAACGATTGGCATGCACATTCCTCTTATGAGCACTGGTACTTATCCTTCCTTTATTATTTACTGTTTTTACCTCTAAAAATTTAATTTGATCTGATGAAAATTTAAACTTTAGAAAGCTAATAGACTCACTCAAGTAATTAACGAACTTGGTCAATTCATTTTCACCTCCCTTCCATACTAAAAACCCATTGTCCACAAAACAAGTGTAAAAATGCAACCTCTAGTTGTGTTCAGCACAATCATCATAAATAAAGCACTTCTCCCATTGATCTAACACTATGTTCGCATAACAGTTAGCAATTGCAGTTCCCATCGCTATTCCTGACTTCTGGTAGTACAACTGGTCATCAAAAATAAAAATATTATTCACCAAAATTATTTCTAACAGCTGAATCATATTATTCTTACTTCTACTATCAATATCTGAATTTTGCTATAAAAATATATATAGCATCCAAAAAGTTTACACCAGAGGTTAATAAAAAAATCAAACTCAGTATTTTGTTTGTGCTATTCATAAAATTTAATTAAAAAATCTTCTGTATTCCTGATATAACTCTTGACTTTAAATAGAGGGAAACAGGCTAAGTTACCCACCCCTTTCCCAGAGACAATAAGTCTCATGGTGAGGATGTCAAGCTTTTATGGCAATCCATGCAAAATCTGAATAGTTGGACAATGCGCAGTTAAATAATTGAACAAGTAAATCACTCTATCATCACTTAACTGCATCTCATAAATTGTCATATTAACTGCAGAAACATATTTATTTACATCTAACATATCCAGTTTCAAAAATGTAGTCTCATCAGAAAGAAATAAATTAATTAAAGCTAAATAGTCTTTGATATTCAAATCAATCACAGGGCCACCTTTATCAGCTTGTTTTATAATAATATCAGCATTATGTTCTAAATTTTTTAAAGCTTAGTTCTCTTTACATGTCAAATTATAAAACTTTTTTGCCATTTTATTGTTATATAGTTGTCGTAGCTCCCATTCACATATATTTTCAAAATACATTACAATAGAGAAGCTACTAGGTATCACAGTACTTGATTTCTTATGGCTTACACTTTTAGTCTCAGTGGTATTGTTTAACTTTAAATTAACATCTTTTGTGAAGAGTTTACGTCAGTTAGGGCTTCAATGATATTTGCCACATTCGAGGGTATAAACTTTAGACCTTTACTCAATACAGAAATATCATCTGGAATCAAATTAAAATCTGATAAATTAATAAAATTCATTTTATTTGTGCCACCCATAAACTAGGATGGATCTGCTTGCTCCTGCTCTGTGGACCACTGTATTTCTGTTTAATTATGTTGCCATCCTTCTTTCCCTGAGACCACCCCCTTGATTGGTCATTTTGTGGTAGTTCTATCTTCTCTGGTAGGTTGAGCTTGCAAAAGGTAGGTGGAGTCCGAAAAACTTCTGTAGTGTTGATTACCATTGATTGACAGAGGGGCTGCTCCCCTAGCCATGGATCACTATTGGCTACCGGAAATGGAGTCAAGCCTTGATGCTGTACTGAGGTTTTGCTGATTCCATGTTCATTCAAAGAATCCTTGTCACCAGGATTCATTAGAGATATCATCAAATTCATACATGGAACCTTCTGATGAAACAGTTCCTCTCCCTAATCTATAGGCCTAGAAAAAATATGTCCATCTTTGAAGTTGTTTATATCTTTTTACAATGTATGCCTTTTTGTCATCTCTAATTTTTTATCCAATGCCATTAATCTATCCAGCATCTGCTGGTAGATATGCACACAATCCTTAAACATCGGCATAGTAATGATTTCATTTTCAAGTTTAGTAATCTGTTCCTGCAGATCAGCCTTGATTTTTGTAAAAAAAATTGTTCATTAAGATTATATAATCAGCCTGGAATTTTAAATTTAACTGTTGCATTTTCTCAACAACTCAGGATATGCATTAGCAAATGCAGGCATTTTCAACACTCTCAGCCCATGTGGCACTATACCAAGCTCCAAATAAGCTACAAAGCTTAGCCATTGCCATTGGTGCTTCTTAAATGAGTGTACTCTTCTCTCCAAGTTAACAACGTTGTTTAAAAAGTCACTATTAGACTGAGCAATGGCTCACAGCTCTTCCATCTCAACATTGTTTGAACCATTCAATAGCAGATTATTAGGCATGGACAGCAATTCCTGAATAGAGCAGTTCCTTCCACTATTATTCATGGCACTAGTATTCATTACAGTGAGTTGTGTCATATTCTAAAAATTGTTAATGCTCACTGTAAATCCAACAATAAGAAAAGCAAGTGAACCAAGAAAGATGAGACAGTGGTGAATCAGTCGTGAAAACACAAAAGCAAAACCAAATCAAACCTCAGGCTGAAACAAATGTTAACTGTGAAGACCACAAGAACTTTTATTCATGAAAAATCAGCAAAGTTTTCGGGTGTAGCCCTTCCTCAGTGCAATTTAAACAACCATCTATAATGCTTCATTTAAATAGGTATCATTAAACGATTCATGTGACACAACCCTTCAGTCCTAAGACTACAATAATTAAACATTCAAACATAACTAATAAATATAAGATAATACAGTAAAATGAAATTTCATATTTGTTAAAAAATTAGATAAAATAAAATCTAGCATAAACATCTGAATTATTTGTACTGCATTTGCTTGCCACTAAAGCTGGCTTCAAACTGACATTTGTATTGATCCCAGGATGCTTATCAACTTTTAGCCTTAAAATCAAATTATATTCTCTGATCTCTAAAATATTATTTAGATTTCCCACTCTCAGATTTCTTGTGACTATAGCAATTACCCTAAACTTAAAATCATGATTAAAAACATGCTCAGATATATGAGCAACTAAAGCATTTGTTAAAACTTTCCTTCATACTTCCAATCGATGTCCAATTATTCGATCTTTCAATTTTCTATTACACTTCCCTACATAAAAAACTGGACACTTAGTACATGTTGCAAGATGAACAATATTTATAATATTACTTGTTGCATGAGAAAAAAAAAGTATATTCTTTCTTTGTTTCTGGGTGGGTGACTTTATTCTTACCAACCAAAATATGCTTACAACAACTACAGTTGTAGCAGGGAAAAGCAACTTGTACCTCAGAGAAAAAGGAATATTCTAAGAAAAGGCATCCCTGACTTCGTATATACAAGTCCAATGTTTTGGTTGTTCACTATCTGTATTTCAGGTTCTGACATTTCAAATGGTTACCCTTCAGAAGACTAAAGCTAATATTGAAAATTACCTTGATATCTAGAAATAAATTCCAAGCTATAAATCTATTAGCACTTCTTGTTCTAACTTACATCTTTTGTGTGACTGATTGCCCCTAAACATCATTGAATCATTGTTGAATCAGTTGGACAAGAACATGTGAAATGTTTCATGCTTATTAAATATATCAACAACACTGCATACTAAGATTACACATCTCTTGCTATGAAGGAGGCATGACCCTCCTCAAAACTGACTACATATATAGGTCAGCAGTTGTGGGGCAGCATACATATTAGCTGCATACATGTCTGCTGACCTCATCAGATTCCAACAGAGGGAAAGTTCTAATGCATGAAGAGAAGAGGAGAAGTCTAAGATGACATCTTTACTTAGTTTAGCAGAAGCATTTCGAAACAGAGTGGGAATAGAATTCAATCCAAAAGTAGGCAAAACTCAGAAAACATCTCAATGTGCCAAGGAAACAAAAGAAGGAATAAAAAGAAAAGGGCTAGAAGAAAAGGAAACAACTGCAACCATAACAGTAAGTATATGGAATTATTAGAACGACCTCATGTTGACTAGGATTTGATGCAGGAATGGCTAGGGAAAGGTGAATTTTAACCAGAATATGAAAGGCTAATACTGGAGGTCCAACATAGTGGACTACTCAATCATTGATTTCTGAAGTCTGTAGAAAAAGTGTGAGAAACAGACAAATGCAGTGTTTCTTAAACATAAGTGGAAAGAGTTGCACACATTGCTTAGTGTGATAAACTCTTGTCTGAGCATACCTCTCATCTGTCCAGATTTTTGACTCAAGTCTATGATTTGTTCCTCAAAAAATGTGTGCTTTTCTGGCAAACAACTGAGGAGTTAAATCATTAAATAATGACAGAGATTTGAGCTTCTGACTTTATATCCTTCAGAAAAATGCATGCTAATGCAAAACCTATTATTCTTTCAGCTTTCTAATTTTGGTGAGGAATATTTAAAATCTGTCCCCAGTTTTGGGCCTTTACCACACCCCCATTATTTTTTAGTTTTGTTCAGACACACCCCCATTATTTTTTAGTTTTGTTCAGATATCACTTGCTAAGAGGTTAAGAGTCATGTGGCCAGAAAGTTAATGAAAGGCACAATCATGTGACAAGACTGTTGCAGTGGGGATTCAGCAAAGATTGCAATAAGGAAGGGGCTGAGAAACACTGGAAACATTGACCACAAAGCATTGATAAAGTTTGAATCACATGAGATCTTCCAATACCAACAGTTCAAAAACAGATGCAAGAAAGCATGATATAGTAGTCAAAGAAAAAATACAAAATTTGCATCAGTCTTTGAAATTTCTATACTTCATGATTATAGTGACACGTGTATGGAGAGACATAAAGTCATAACATTGCAGGATTTGCATTTAGAAATGAAAGAAATCTAGAAGAAAGATACCCAGATAGATCTAATTGTCGCAGAAAAAACAGGACTAATAAAAAATAATTTACAATTGTACTTAAATGTGTTAGCAATACTTGTAACCCCATATGCACTGCAGAAGGAGGCAATTGTTGAGAACATTGTGGGTGCTGAGAAGAGCATTCTTAGTTATCATCAACAACTAAAGCAATACTTAACTTTAAATATGCCATGACTTAGAAATGTAGGTCCGTTTCTGTCAAGGTATATAAAAACATAATCATTTGGAGAAATTAAACAAATAAAAGTAACCCAAATTAGTCAGCATAAAGAGTACAACCTTCGTAGAAATGATTAGTAGTAATCCTGGTTAACATCACTGATGTTTAGTCTGTTGGAAAAACATTCTAAATGAGGAATACTACAGAACACTAGTCAAACTCTGTTAGTAGTAATTGTAGCTGAAATTAAACATAAAACTTGGAAATCCCTATAAATTGTAACAAATAATGCATTATTATGGTTCTGCCATGCTAGCTGATAGTTGGTACAAAGTAAATGTTCTCTGTCCATGCCAGATAGAAGAATACTAGACTCTTGAATGATTTTGATTTGGGTAATCCATGAGTAACCACTCCTTCTTCAGATTTTGCATCTTTCTTAACCATTCAGTTTTACTTGAAAACAAAAGTAGATGTTTTGCAGTCAAGATTTTGCAATATATTTCTTCAACTTCTGCATACCTATAAAACATGCCAATTAAGATGGAGTGGCATAGAGGGATATAACCCTGCCTACAACCCAGATAGTCATGGTTTGATAAGCCCTGACTATGACTCAAATGGCCATGGTTCGATAAGCCCTGACTACAACCCAGGTGGCCATGGTTCGATTAGCGTTGTAGACAATTGAGGGAGTTGGTGCAGAGGATGGGGAGTTCCTATCTTGGGGAGGATACATGTTGATGTTCTCCAGTGGACCTTAGCAATTGCTGGATTCAGAGAGGTTGATGTCTGGCTGGAGAGCAGGATAGATGGGACTTTGCCTGCCTTTAGGGGCTGATGTAGTTTCCTAGGCCCAGCCATTTATAACATTGAGCTAGGCATGTAGAGGTGAAGATATAGGCCAAGCAAAAAATCCCCAGACCCTGCAGATAATGGTAGTCCTCTCTTTACTCAGACCACATATCTGCTGAGTGAAAAAAAATTAACTCATAAGCAGTGCACTTAGACAGAAGGTGGACAGGCTTATTAGTTGTGGAGGAGAATTGGAATAATAAAGGGGTAATAGAAGGAAAAAAAAAGAACCAAAAGAAAATAAGATAGAGAAGAATAAATGCATTGTATTATAAATAAGGCTAAAGACTCACAAAGGCTAGTGACAACAAATTATAAAGTCTGAGCGAATTTTACCAAGATTTCTCGCATATTAACAACTAAATATTGAAGCGACTTAAAAAAATCTGGCAGAAATTGCAAATTAGATAAAGAATTTATAGGTCCTGAACATTTCCATTCCTAAATAATTTTTAACTGAAGCATTTACAGAGATCTAACAAATCAGAAATAAGATATAATTTCTTCTGGACAAAGTTCAGTGCGAGAACCATTAAACACACTCTAATGTTCATTTTTATTTTCATATCCTTTACATTGTATATGTATATATATATATATATATATATATATATATATATATGCAAAGTTGTAAATGACACAGACATTTTTAGTATATAATTTGATATTGTGCCTCTTACTAGAGTAGCAAGCCTAACACTAAGTATGAAACTTACCCCCAAATACTGAGAAATTAAATTTACTGCAAGCCAGAACAGTAGTTATTATTATAGAGCTACTATGTCATAAGAATATACAAACATACATGTTCACATTTTCAGGAAACTCCAGCAGCAGCTGCCAAATGTAAAAGCTGTCCAGACACAAGTAATTGACAGAAGAGCATTTATGACTCAACAAAGATGGTCCATTCATAGATCAATTAAGAGAAAGATTGATTCTGTTAAAAATTAGCATCAGGGATCTTTCTCGATGGCTTTATGATTTGATAGAATACCAAAACAAGAAAGAACCAGACAGAAATAGGGATAATCGAAGGGAAAAAATACTTTTAATACTAACAACACAAGTATTAAGCACTTAGGTTCATAGGTTCATAGGTAGGTACTAGGCTATTGGCACTAAGGCCTATATAAGCCTAGCCAAAGGTACCCTGGCTTTCACCACCCAAGAAAATTATCTTCCTGTGCCACTGTCAAACAGAGCCACAGAAGTGATCCCCGGGGTGAATTTCCTATCTCCCATCCAATCATCAAGAATTTTCTTGAACAGTGCTAATGAGGAGCTTTGTTTGATATAGATAGGTAGTTTGTTCCAGAGTATGGGAAGTCTCTGGGACAGGATTCTATCCCTCCAGCATGTTCTGTTTATTGTGGTGATGAGGTTTAGGTCCCTAGAGTGTGTAGCTCATAGGGATTGGGATTTCTTTAAGTGGAGCATGTCTAAAAGCTCTGGGTTTGACAAAGCTTTGTGTGTTAGGCAGAGATCTCCTCTGAGTAGGCAATATGCAACGGAGTAAAGCTGCAGTTTTTTTGAGATGGTCTGCATAGGGCATCTCTTTGAGGCTGGTAATCCTCTTTGTGAGGTATTTCTATGGCCTTTCCAGTTGTTGTAGATGTCTTGTGAGGTACATAGCAAAAGGGGCATTGTACTCTATAATGGGTCTAATGAGTGATGAGTAGAGGGGAACAATGACCTCTTTTTTCCTGGATGAGAAACCTTTTGTGATGAGGTGTGCCACATAGAAGGATTTCCTGACTACTGTGGCAATGTGATTATCAAAGGACAGACTACTGTCCACCTGTGTCCTAAGGTCTCTTATCACACTTTTGGTGTTAAGTAGACTACCACCTATGTGGTAGTTCATGGGTACTGAGTTTTTACCAAAAGGAATGACAATGCACTTTTTGGCATTGAGCTTGAGGCCATGGCTTTGACACCAGGCATCTGTCTCAGCAAGGCCCTTTTGTAGGATGTCCACATCTTTTGGAGTTTTGATTATGGCTTCTAGTTTGCAGTCATCTGTGAACTTCATTAGCCAAAGACCTTCTGTGTTGGCCTGTACTTCAGAGAAGTAGATACCAAACAGGAGAGGACCCAGGACTGAACCCTGTGGTACTCCACTTGTCACTGGTCTGAAGTTGGATTTGAAGTCTGCTACTTTCACAGTGTGGGTTCTGTCAGTGAGCCAGTTGGCAACCCATCTTGTGACATAGGGATTTATACCTAGTTTAGTGAGTTGTTTCTATAATTCCAGAGTGGGGGATGGTGTCAAAGGCCTTGGCGAGATCTAGATAGGCTGTGTGAACCACCTTACCCTCATCTACGGCTTTGGTGACTGCTTCAAAGAAGTCTATCAGGTTTAGGAGACATGATCTGCCTTTTACAAACCCAAACTGGGTGGGGTCCTGAGTTTGGAGATTACCAATGTCATTGTTTATAAGTTCCATGATGATACACTCTATAGCCTTGCAGACTAGGCTCGTTAGGCTTATTGGGTGTTAGTTTCCAGGGTCTGTGGTGGCTCCCCCTTTGTGGAGTGGGATAGCTGTCACTGTGCATCATTCAGTGGGCACATAGCCTGAGGAGAGGCTATGATTGAACATGGTACTTAGCTGGGGTGCCAGTTCGTTCTGTAGTTCATGTAGAACACAGCCTGGGATGTCGTCAGGTCCCATGGATGCTGTGTTCTTGGCTTTGGATAGTGTGTGTTTTACCTGTGCAGCCATGATTACAGGAACTTTGCATTATTCTGGTATAGAGATGGGCCCTTTAGGGGATGACAGAGGGGTAAAGTTAGCACTGAACCTATCTGCCAGGATGTTGGCAATCTGTTGGTTCTGTATATTTAGTGCCATTGTGCTGTAACTCAGAGCAGATCTGAGTGTTGCCATTGAGATTCTTGACATAGCTATAGAATGCTTTTTGGTTGTCTTTAGAGTCAGTGGCGATTTTGTTTTCATAACTAGCTTTGAAGGATTTTATGAGGGATCTCAGCTTCTTACTGAAGCTGACCAGGGAGTTTCTCCAATCATGGGATTTTACTCTTTTTTTTACAACAGTTTCTTTCTTCTGTTGTAGAGTTTGTTTATGGCAGGGGACCACCAGATTGGCTTCCTTTTTTTGGAGGATAGCATCTTGGTTCTGTTAGGGATTGCACTATCCATGCGCTCATGTAAGTGCTTATAAAGTGCATTTGTGTAGGATTCAGCAGTCATACCTCTATTGTCTGTCAGCATGGGTGTCGTGAAGTTTGCCACTTCTGTCTTAAAAAGCGTGAAGTTGGCTTTGGAGAAATTATTTACTGTGGTTTCCCTAATGGGGGGTGGGGGAGGGATGTGGATGTCTAGGCTGATTAGCTTATGGTCGGATCTGACCAATGAGGAACTGATCTCTGGTGTGGAGCACCGGTTGTCCATGTTGGTAATAACCAGGTCTAGGATATTGCTGCCCCTGGTGGGGGGGGTGTGGATACGTTGATCCATGGCATTAGAATTTATGAATTCCAGAAACCATTGAGCACAAGAGTTGGTACACAAGAAATTTTCCCAGTTAATGGTAGGGTAGTTGAAATCACCCATTATTAGGGTGTTAGGTTGTACCCTATATTTTCCAGTGTATTAAGAAATGAGGAGTGGGAATCCTGGGGCATGGTGGGGGATCTATAGCATGCTACAATTTGGATTGCAGTCTTGCCCAGAGTTAGTTGCACTTGGATAATCTCGGATGCATTATGCTGAGGACTAGCCTGGAGGTGTGGATATCCTTAATGAATATGGACACGCCTCCGCATTTAGTGTTTTGGTCCAGGTTAGGTGGCCGAAAGGTGTGGTATGAATTATAGCCTGGTAATGCAGGGGTACTCTCTGGAGCCTTGAACCAGGTCTCTGTCACTGTACAGATGTCAATGTTCTCCATTTTAAGGAGTGCCTCGAGAGAGTGCATTTTGAGGTTTAGACTTCTAGCATTGAGTAGCAATACCTTCAGATTCTTTTTGCCTGTACCTGTTAGGGTGGTGAATTTGTCATTTGAACCTTGCCTAAAAAGGGCACTATAGGGGTGGCTAGAGCCTTAGCCAGTATCTGGCATCCCAGGGGCGACAGGTGCAGGCCATCTCTAGCAAAGCATTGTGGCTTGTCAATCATGTCATCCGAGGCAGACAGATACTGGATCCCCTTAGAATGACACCAGAAGCTTAGCCAATTGTTGAAGTCAATCATTTTGTCCTTGTACTGTGGTATCATTCTGGGTGATGGCAGGATGCTACTCAGGGCTAGGGTCATACCTGCCTGGGCTACAAGATCAGACAGCTCCTCCATGTCCCTTTTCATGTAGTCCAAGGAGGTATGTCTCAGGTCATTCACACCAACATGGACAATGACAGAGTCATATTTGTACTTGTTGTGGAGTGACCTGAGTGCATGTGTTATGTGGTGGATCCTGGCACCCGACAGGCAGCTGACAGTAACTTTCTCCTTGTTTAGCCTGGTGAGTGGAACATCAGTGTGCCTGACTATAGAGTCACCTATGACTAGAGTGTTGGGTACGTTGTTATGCCTTATGGGCTGTGGTTGAGTGGCACACTGAGTTTGTGGTCTATGTGTCATTTGAGTTGTGTTGGGGGGTGGAGGTTGCTTGTGTTTCTGCTTTGGAGGTCCCTGTTGCTTGGGCATGTTTTTACTGAGAGCCTCCACAAATGTAGGTGTGTGTTTTGTGTTTCTATGTGTGTGTTTTGGTGGTGTAGGTTTTGAGGGACTATGTGCTGAGTGTGGTGTGGTGCAAGTGTTTACCTTCTCCTCTTGACTGTCTAGTCCAGTCTTGGGTGAAGAGAGCTTTGCTTCCAGTTTGGCTATATAAGTGCATCTCTCACAGGTTGTAGTGTTGGGTGGTAGGAGGAGAGGATTGTCTGTGTACATGAGACAATTACTGCATTGCCCCAAGATGCCCAGATTCATCAGGTAGACAGGAGAAAACACTGGGGGCTGACCCTTAGACATGCCTGGATAAGTACTTATTTGTTAAGTACTAGAAACTGTTTTCCTCTAGACAGTGAGGAAAGTTAAGTGCTGTAGTAATTTGTAGCTTATTTAGTGCTTACAATAACTTCTGAACAAGTGCTGAAACAAAAAACTGGCTAGTTCTAAGAAACAAAATTAAGCTAGAAGGCTTCCTTTCAACACAGAAAGGTTTGGGCCCTAGAAGCCTACAAATAGTCCTGGACACAGCAAATCTATATCCAGGCTAGACATCTAGGCTACCCACATGAAAGGCAGGAAACAAGCTTAGAAAAGTTTTTTTGTTTTTTTTTTTTAGTGGAAAGAGAGAAAGGAATACCAGAAACTAAGCTGATTGGCCTTCTCAAATGTTCTCCCTGTACTGGGTAGAATGAGGTAATGACACTAGACTGGGAGGAGGGTCCCAGATCAAATTTACACTAGGCGTGGGCAACTGCAAAGCCACCAACTATAAAAACACTATACCAACAGGAAGGACGGGTGGAAAACAAACTGCAGAAATGTTTCTCACAGCTGAAAAGCAGCAGTGAGCCTTTAAATGAAAGATTTAAACAGCTAAAGGAGCCTCTAGAAAAAAGAGTTTAACTGCAACAAGTTATCAGAAACAAACAACCCAACAGATGCTAAAGTGGACAATTTCCAGTTAATACCTCACACACAGTGAAACTAGCTAGAAAAATACACAGTACTCAAAGTGCTATAAATAGCAAAGAAATAAAGAACAAAATAAACAAAAAACAGGATACTTAATAATCCCCACAAGCTGGGACTTCATCAGAATACAACTAAGTGCAGTACAAACAGATTAAATAGCCCTCCAATACTCATAATAGGCTAACTGAGTAACCAATCATTTTACTTAAAAACTTTTACCACACACATTTAGAAAAAGATATTAATAATAAATACACATAAAATATTAATATAAAAACATTTTTGTAAGAACGCATCAAAATAAGTTGTCATACAAATAAATAATTATATATAGAAATACAAATGTTATAAACATGTGTATGATTCTACAATCTATCAGCTTTTTTCCTGAAATATAGGCGAGATAGAGACATTATTTAAACCTGGGGAGAACAGAACAGCCAACCTCAATTGCCTCTAGGTTTCCTTTTTCCTCAAAATATTTTTCCAGTTACCCCCCTCTGATCAACTTTAATGTTTTCCAAGATGCCAAAGGTAAATTTTCTAAACCCTTTACACACCAGGGAATTTTTGTATAAAGCATTATTCTCCTTTTGATTCTTAATCTCATATATATGTTGATATATGTTAGTTCTCAGTGCATGTTCTGTTTTTCCTACATAGTAGCATTTATAATCTCCACACTGGGCCAGGTATACTACTTTTTAGTTGCACAATTCCCACTTTGAAATGTAATTTCAGTCCTCATAGCTTTCCCAAGTGTTATTTTCACTTGTTTATTGATAAGCATACACTGATTACAGCACCCACATGGTCTAGTGCCCCTCTCTTGATCCTCGTTGGTCTTAGTCTTGAGTTATATAAGCCTCTTGTATCAGCACTCATTATGTTGATAAAAAATGGTTCATTACCCAGAATATCATAGATTTCTGGATTCACCCTGAAAATTTTCCAATTCATCTTAAACACATTTTTTATTTCACCAGAAAGATGGTTATATTGTAATACACAAGCTATCTCAAACTTCTGAGGGTTATTTATGATTACAATCTCAAACTTCTGAGGGTTATTTATGATTACAGTAGAATCTGTGTTTAGGCCTACACCCAACAAGGGCGTGTATATATCACCCCACTTACTATAAACTCTCTCGAGAATCTGATCTACCAATCTTTTGGGGTACCCTCTATCATAAAATATGTTTCCCACTATGTCCAATACATTCCTAACATCTTTAAGTGGGAGGTCATTCTAGCCATGCGGATGGCTTGGCCCTTCACCAGACTCTTTTTCTGCGCTATAGGATGATTACTAGAGAAATGTAAATAAAAATTACAAAACGTCTCTTTACAGTAAATATTGGACTTAAATCCATCTTTCCAGTGGGATATAGTAGTGTCCAAACAGTTAATTATAGAAACATCAAAATCATGGGTAAATTCCAAACACAGGGTAGTACTGTTTAAATACTGCAAAAATTCTTGAATTACCTCTCTAGGACCTTTCCATAGAAAAAACAGATCATCCAAAAATCTTGTGTACAATTGTACATTCTTCCAATAGGGGCAAATGAACAGGAACCTGCACTTAAAAAAGGGTAAAGAGGTATTTTGCTTGATGTGGAGAGGGAGTCTATTCCACAGATGGAGGATTCTCTGGGACACAAATCTGTCCCACCAACAAATAACAGACCAGGTTGTGGCCATGCATGCAGGTTATTTGAGTGGATCTTGACTTGCAGATATGCAGCAGTCCCATCAAGACGGGGTCCAAGATCACCTTGTATGCCAGACAGAGGTCACATCTGAGGACTCTGTATGAAACTGAATAGAGGGATAGGGCTTTTAACCTATCTGTGTATGGTAGATTTTTGAGGCCCTGGATTCTCCTTTTGAGGAACCTCTGTGGTCTTTCCAGCTGCTGCATGTGTTGAATGCTAAATGGGGCATTGTACTCAATGATGGGCCTTATAAGGGAAGAATACAGAGATGTTATGACCTCCTAGTCCCTAGATGAGATACCCTTACTTATGAGGTGGACCATGTAGAAAGCTTTCCTTACAACAGAAGCAACATGGTGGTCAAAAGTCAGGTTGCTATCAACCTGGGTGCCCAAATTCATCACGACTGATTGTGTGCTTAGGACATTGTGATAATTTGTGGGGAACATCACTCTCCCCAAAGGGGGTGATGATGCATTTTTTGGGATTCAGCTTGAGGTCATGTTTCTGCCATCTGTCATTTCTTTGGGTGAGACCCTCTTGGAGAATGTCCACATCACAAAGGGAATTGATAACAGTGCCCAGCTTGCAATCCGGTAATCTGGAAGACATCATTTGTCTTCTGAATTGTTTGTGTATTTATTATTTTACATCTGTTGATCGGGTTTGTCCGACTGAGCTACATAGCCCTTTTTCAGCGGAGGCCCGTGGAGAAAAACTCCAGCAGAAATTACATATCAGTCATTTTAACAATTATAGAAATATATTCGTCAGTTGGGAAGGTGGCCTAATGGTTAAGGTGTTTGCCTTACAAATGCAGGGTTTGAGTCTCACAAGGGATAATTGGCTAGGCTTAAAATGGTTTGCAAGAGCAGTTAGTTTAGTACTAACCTACGAAGATATGCTTATAGTACTTATTAAAATACAGACATGAAATAATACTTTTCATGTAGACAATTAATGAAATGCAGTCATCAGAAGGAAGACATTTTGAGATATGTATTATATACAGGTTAAATTATAACCAGTGAAACTGGAATATTTTACAAGGTGTGTTTAGACAGAGATACAGCAGTTAGAAGTTATAGAAATAAAGTTAGACTAGAGAAGGGAGAGACAGCAAATGGAAAAAAAGGATACTAGGGAGGGTTTATGGAGGGTAATTACAATGACAGATCAATTTACTTTGCAGGTATTTTTTAGTAGCTGATTTGAATTGTTTGGGTTGCTCAAGGGAGCTAATATCCAGAGGTAGGCTATTCCAAGCCTTAGAAGGATTATATTTATAGACACAGTGACCAATTTTGGTCCTAGGTTTGTGGATTTTCAGTAAGTTTTGTTTAGAACTGTCGAGTGACCTTGTAGGTAAATAATGAGAGATTATATTTGATATAGTACGACAGTAAGAAGGTTTATAAAGAATTGAGTGAATGATCTGAAATTGGTTAAAAAGGAGCAGGTTAGGTAATTCTAGCCAACTAAGTTCTGTTAGTGATAGACAGTGATGTGATTTGTATGTATTTTGGGCTGCAAATTTGGTAATCTTGTTGTAGGTTGTTTCAAACTTGGTTAGTAGACCGGTGTTGAGGCAAGCAAGAACTCGACAACTGTAGAGTAAAGTGGGTAAGAGGTACAAGTTAGAGAGGGTTTGCTTTGCAGTACTGGTAAAAAAAATATTTGTTACGGTAGAGGAAACCTTGCTTCTGATGTGTTTTTTTAATACAGTTATTAATGTGTAAATCAAATGAAAGATGATCACCGATAGTAACACCTAGGAGTTTTGTACTCGTGTCAGCCTGTATTTGGGTGTTATTTTGTGATAGTATTGTGAAGGAAGTTTTGATATGGTAGAGGTTTTTAGGGAGGAAGAGTAGTAATTTTGTTTTCTTAGGATTTGGAATGAGTTGATTTTCTGAGAGCCAGTTTTTGACAGAGGCCTGTGTGACTAAGTTTAGTTGAGTTGGAGAGTCAGCAATAGTGATTAGTGTAGAATCATCTGCGTATTGTATCAAGGAGGACCCAGGACAAGAAGAGGAGAGAAGATTGGTAAAGATGTTAAAAAGAGAGGGCAAAAATGGACCCTTGTGGAATGCCCATTTTAACAGGGAGCAGGGGGGAATATGCTGAGAACCATTTTACTGACTGGAGTCTGTCGGAGAGGTAGCTTTCAAACCAAGAAAGGGTAGCTGGTGAGAAGTGTAAATTTGTGAGTTTATGCAGAAGGAGTCTGTGAAACTGTATCAAAGGCTATAGAGAGGTCGATAAACAGACAGAAGATGTCTTGTTATCCCTAGCAAGTGATACTGAGTTAAGAAAAGACAGGACAGCTGTAGCAGTGCTATGCATAAAAGAAAATACATATTTGGTAGGTGTAAGTAGATTTCCTTGCAAAAGGTAGTGTATGACCTGTTTGTGTATACATTTTTAAAGAATTTTGGAGACTGGTGAGAGTATAGCTATAGGTCTAAAATTGAATATTTCAGTAGAGTTACCTCCTTTGTGTATTAGAAGGGTATACAATTACTTCCAGATAGAGGGAATGGTAGATTCAGTGATAGAATCATTTATTAGGATAGCAATAGAAAAGGCAAGAACATCAGCAGCAATCTGAAGGAAAGAGGAGGGGATGTTGTCTACTGATGTGGAGCATGGTTTTAATTTGGATAGTAGGGATTAAATGTAGTTGATGGAGACAAGTTTAAGGGAGAAATTAGTAGTTAAGTTACTGTTTAGAGATGAATTTAAGTTACTTGGGGTATTGATCGAGGGGAGGTTGTTGTTATGATTTAGTAATATGGATATTGAGTCTAATAGTAGTTGTTAAAGACAGAAGCACTTTCCTCATGAGTTTTTTCAGGGTAGGGATTTGGGGTGCTTGGAGTTCCTGGGTGCAGTATTTGATTTACTGAGTGCCAGAACTTTTTGGGGCTTGATTTGAAGGTAGAGGATGGGTTGTTATAAAAGTTGTTCTTTCCCTTATTTATGTGGCTTTTGGCAATATTTCTTAGTTCTTTATATTTCTGGAGGTTTTTTTGGAGCTTGGTTTTTGCCCAGGCTTTCTGTGCTCTGTCCCTGTTTTTTAGCAAGGCACAAGTGTTTGTAGACAGCCATAGAGATGGGTTAGACTTTATATGGACTTTTCTAAGGGGAGCAAGAGAATTTAAGATGCTTAGGAAAGTGGAATTAAAAAACAGGACTGCTTCATCTAAGGGAAGTAGTTTTAAAGGGTTCCAGTTCATGTTAGATAGGAAAGATTTGAAAGTGCTGGATTAAAGTTTGTTAGTGTTCTGCACTTTATAAACCTATGGGGTTTGGAGTGGTGAGGTGTGTATCTAAGTACTTTTACTGGCCAGTAGTCATTTAGGGAATTGGGATGGGTTTCAGAGTTATGGTACTTAAAAGGATGGGAGACAAGAATCCAGTCAATGAGACTGGTGGCTGTATGAGAGTTGTTGAAATGAGTTGGATTTGAGATTAATTGGGTAAAGCCAAAGAGATTAATGTGTAATGGGGAGTTTCGGGAGGAGAGTCATAACCAGTTAATATTGACATCACCAAGAATAATATTTTCATTAGTAATTTCTTGCGAGATATAAGCGAGTATATTTTCCAAGAGAGGGATGTTATCACCTGGTGGAATGTAAATTGCCACTATGGTGATAGTGGAATGACTACTGATTTTTAGGTTCACAGATAAAAATTCAGCAGGGGGGAAGTCTGGAAAAGATGAAGCTGCATTTGAGATGGTGAGGTGGTTGGAGTGTATGATAGCAGCATCACCGCCTTTTCTTTTTAGTCGATCTAATCGGTATATACTATAGCCAGTGGGCAGAGAGTCTCTGTCTAGGTGTTGTGATTTCAGCCATATTTCAGTCAGAATAAGGATATCAGGAGTGTTTTGGGAGATCCAGGCATACAATTCACTTACTTTGTTTAGAATGCTCCTGGTATTTATTGAGTAGAAGGAGATATGTTTAATTGGGAGATTGCATGGTTTGGGGTTTGAGGGGCTGAAAATAGGGTATGTGGGACCGGGGTTGGGGTGAATGTCTCCAGCTAAAAGAATATTTTTGAAGGGGTGGATACATTTCAGCATGTTAACTGTGAGGGTGTGGTATGTAGGTTTTTATTTGCTTAGGGTAGGTTGGGTAACAGGAATGTGAATTTTTGGTAAGGGAGTATTTGTAGAGAAAATAGATGGAAAAAGCGGGATGTTTAAATGAATCACTGAGTGGTAGAGTTATTTGGATTTGTAGGTGAAATATGAATGGGGTATAGATGGGTATTAAGTGATATGGTTATGAGAAGGAGGAGTAAGAGAGGTAGTAATAGCATGGGAGAAGTAAGGAAAGCATAGGTTTTTGTTTTTGAGGAGTACATGTTTTAGGATGTGATTAAGTTATAAGTTATATAGGAGTTTTATTAGTTGTTCTATTTAGGTAGGGGGTTATAGTGTATACAGGATATAGACAGTAGGGGAGAGAGAAAGTAGTAGGCAGTTGAATGAAGAGGAGGGTGGGTGTATGTTTTACAGGAAGGGGTGGAATTAAGCTGGTGGAGGTGAAATGGCTAGGTATAAAGGAAATGGTATGAGGGTTGGGTGAGAATGGGGGTGGGAGGGGAGTGAAGTAAGCCTGAGTGTAGCTAGGGCAAATGGAGATGGGCTACACCTGGAGCAGAGGAGTTTTCAGAAACAATCAGCTATTACACAATTTGAATTTCTCTAATATCTGAGATGGGTTTAGTTTGATGAAACTGGTTTTATCCTGCCTGTTGCTGCACCTCCTAATTTTTGCCATGCTTTTCTTCCTTCTGTTATACAGCCTGTTGATTTTGTGATTCCACCAGGGTGGCTTGTTTTGAGTTAGTTCTGTACTTCTTCCTCGTGGGTACAGCTGCCTTTGTGCAGCTATTAACATGCCTGTATAGGGCTTCTGTGAACAGTTCTGCATAAGCAGTAGTGTCTTCGGGGTTTATACAGACGTGGTTATCACTTAATAGCAGGAAGTTAGCCTTACAGTAGTTCTTGAATACTACAGAGTTAGCTGGGAATCCAGGCTTTATTTTCACCTCAGAGAAGACTATTTTGTGGTCTGACCTTAGCAAGAAAGACATTACACTAGGGGGTGTGCAACACTGTACCACTATTAGTGAGGACCAGATTGAGTATGCTTGCACCCCTGGTTGGTATACTGACAAGATGGTCCACAGAGTTTGCGTTTACAAAATCCAGGAATATCTGTGCCTGTCATTTGGAGTTATATAGGATTCCCAGTTAATAGTGAGGTAATTAAAGTCTCCCATGAATATTGTATTGAGTTGGGTAGTGAGTGTTTCAATAAGTTTAAATACATGGTATGGGTTTCCTGGGTCATAGAGGGGACCTATAGCTTGCAAGGAAGTTGTATTGGATTTTGCCTATGGTGATTTGAACATGGAGTAGCTAAATTGCGCCCTGTTTGGCCATCCTTGAGGTATATTCATTTTTGATATAAATCGAGACACCTCCACCTGTCTGTGTAGTAGCTGGTCCAAATGTGTGGGAAGCATTATAACCTTGCACTGTCGGTGTGCCCCCCATGGCTTTAAACCATGTCTCATTGACCACACAGAAGTCAGCATTCTCTAGGGTAAAGAGAACTTCTAGGGAGTGGAGTTTTTTATTTAGCATCCCAGCACTGAGCAGAAATATCTTTAGATTTTCTTGGTTTTGATTTGCTATGGCGGAAGTATTTTCAGTTTGGCATTGCCTGAAATGACACTGTGGGGGAAGACAATGTTTTAGCTAATATTCAAAAACATAGAGGGAAGAGGTGCAGACCATCCCTGGAAAAGCAGCGTGGTCTGTTGACCATCTCCTTTCATGCTGACAAATATTTCACCCCCTTAGAATTACACCAGAAACTAAGCAAATTATTAAAGTCATTCATCTTTTGGTAGCACTGTGGCATCATCTTTGGAGAAGGGAAAATGTTGCTCAATGCTAGGCTCATACCAGCCTAATCACATATTCCAAGAGCTGCATGATGTCTCTCTTCATATAGTCTATGGAGGTATGTCTTAGGTCATTTACACCCACATTGACTATGACTGAGTCATACTAGTATTTGTTGTCCATTGACCGGAGTGCTTGTGTAGTGTGGCAGATCCTAGCCCCTGATAAGCAACTGACTTTCACCTTACTCAGCCTGGTGAGAGGGACATCAGTGTGTCCTCATGAAGAAAATACAGGGTGTAAATAATATAGTTTATATGGATAGATAAAAGCTGTATTCCTTTACTGTGTCTTCTACCAACTACTAAGGGGTGGCTTATGCCTGACCTACAAGGTACTCACAAACCCAACACTGATAAAACTGCTTCACATCCACAAGTCAAACAGCACGAGGGTCACCTGATCTAGGGAGCTAAACTTATTCAGCGACTCAAACAAAACATTCTGGAGAGACATATATGTATCTCAGAGATAGCCCCTTCTTTGGAACAGGCTTCCTATTCACACTTAGCAGAGCAACTGCCTGGCCCTCTTTAAACAGAATTTGGATCAATGGATGGGGAATTGCAAATTCACACCTAAGTAGTGCTTATGTCTTATATGGACAGGGACAATCCATAAGATACTTGATGCATAGGTACAAATCCATGCCATCCTCTTGCCCCCATGGGGCCATGTATTTGGTAAAATCAGGTTAAATTCACTAGGCTTGTAAGGGATCTCAAGCCATTACCTAACAGTCTCCTATGAACCTATAAATGATGTAACTGATGATAAGGCTTTCTGAATAATGGTACTGTTACTCATAAATGAAACTGACGGTAAATGACGAAACAATGAAAATGATGGCTGTATAATGGGACTTTCCCAGTAAACAAATGCTATTAAATAATTAAATGTTATACTCATACATACATGCATACATACATACATACATAATGAGAGAGACAGACTTGAATCCTCCACACTATTCTCCAATTATGCATTCAGGAATGTTTGCAGAAAATGAATAGGGAACAAAGACCATTCCAATGCTGACTTCAGGAGCCTTAATCATTCTGTAATCCAAGGGTCATTGAGGACATAGTATTCCACAGGGAATGTATTCATATATATTCATCACAAAGGTAGTGATCTCCTGATTCCTAGATTCCTCTCAGGAGGCAAGCAAGGAGGGAGATTCTACTCCATCTTTTTACAGACTGAGCATGCTCATACATAACTGACCTATGTGGTGTCCAGCATGCAACAGCAGGCACTAAATGCCAAGTAATGGGAAACTGGTTCTCAGAGACATGCCTACCAATGACAACATCAAGACATGAGATGTTATGCTGGCATCTGGAAATGTTTCTTAATGCTGTACTCATTAACCACCAAGGACAAGTCCCGCCAGACTTCAAACACTTGACAAAGATCTAAGTCTGATCCGTGAAACTTTGTATATAAAGTCCTAGTGACCTTTTTCTCCTTATGTGAAACTCAGCTCATCTGGCTTTAGAGAAGGTCTGGAGGAAAGAGTCTTTTGCCATAAGTGTTATCAAGAACTGTTCCACAGGATCAGCTGTATTACTGATATGCTATAGGAAACTAACTAGGAACTCAGTACCCATACTACCATGCCATTGTGATTACAAGATCTGGACCTTTTCCCAGCCCTTCAACATCTGCCAAAGTGAAATATGGTTGCAAAATTGAAAAATTGCCAGCCTATGAGGAAGGTGTGGAATGTTGGAAATGGTAGATCATCAAAGTTATGAACCTTCATCCAGTCAGGTGTGAAGGCTGACTACCTTCTAAAATGTTTTCACTTATGATAGAACTATGACAAAGGCATGTGGAAAACTCCTGCTAATTATTGCATTGTGTAATTTCAATTACCACCTCTCTCTGAGTAGTAAAGATATCCAAAAATTCTCACTTCTTTATCTACAGTTCTATATGTGATTTGGTTAAACTGTCGGTTTATTCAGCTGTGCTCGATGTCATGGTCCTTTCCTATGTTCTAGAGATAGTGTCACCTCACATAGTAGCCCAAAATTTGGTGGCACCTGAAAACTTAGATGGCTTTTGTTCTTTAGGCATTGGACATGGGGACCTTTCCATGGCAAACATCAGGATCAGGATCAGACTTGTACAAATGACAAAAAGGAATGGAAATGCAGGGTGCTGTTTTAGGCATGTTGTCACGGTGAAGAGAATGACAACGCAGTGTATGTCAGCACAAAACATGGGCAAAGAATGACATCACAGTGTATGTCAGCAGAAAACATGTTTTTTCTTGACAAATTTTAGGACTAAGATTAGAAGTGTATAAGTAACAAAAAATAATGAAGTGCAGGGTTCTGTTAGACTGCTATCTTGGTGCATTGCACAACAAATTTCTCACTCTTAGCACCATGTAAATTGGATGAGGTTTCAACTAGTTAAGTTATACTTCACTGCCCTATAACCTGCTCATCACTGCTCTACATAGGTAGTCACCATCAATGATGATTCTATTTGTATACCAACAATTAAATATTTGGGGATTTTCATAGGTTTTGTAGTTCCATGACCTTGGAGTTATTGTACATAAATTGAAGACAGAGGGGTGCAGAAGACATTCTTAACTGTTAAAAAATACTTTGTATTTCTGCATCATGTTTCACATGGCTAGTTTCATGTAGTTGAAGCTTTACTCTATTAAGACATAACATACTGGTATCGTGCATGACATCACAAAGTATGGAAGAAGAAAGTGCTCGTCCATAAGCTTAGGACTTTCTGAGAAAAGAAACTTCAGTAGAATGGAAGGAAGGCTGTTTGCAATCTTGAACCCACTGAAGTGACACCCGGTATGAGATCAATATTTTCATATGCTGTTGCCATGAAAATATGCTTACTATAATATAGCACCTTTTGAATACTAAGGAAACCTGATGGCCAGTAGGCATGTTTCCTTGAGAAGAGAGAGGTCTGATACAGTGACAATCTGCAACTAATTTAGGAGTCTTTTATTGGACATTCATGCAAAATTTTACATATATGACTGTACCAGATTTCTTTGAGTCCACACGCTTAATTAGATTTTAATTCTTACATTGTACTGTTGGTTGAAATTCAAGAATACATATATTTTCCATGGGTTTGCAACAAATGGAAAGATTAGGCAAACATTGCTCTGCATCAAAATAGTGTCAGTTGTATATGTTTCAGCAAGCACACAACTTGTGATAGAGGTATGTAGAAGTAAACTGCAGTAAGCTAAAACCATTATGTTCTTCTTTGATGTGAGGGCAGTACTTGAAGACAACAAGAAACCAACATAATTTTCATATTCCAATAAAGTATAATGCAAATGAAGAATAGACCTTCCACACCTAAATTTCTAAAATGTGAGGTACTTGTTCAGTAATTGCACACGTCTCAGTTTCACTAGCCAGCTCCAGAATTATTAATTTCTTCAACTTCACTTTGATCGAGTCCTGTATTTTACAAAACTGTTCAATGACTCATATTTCCCACTCACAGGAACAGTGTTTACTCTTAGGAAGTTGAAGCTCTCCTCCTATCATAAAACAGAACACCACAAAGGCAGTATACACACACATATATATATATATATATATATATATATATATATATATATATATATATATATATATACATATAATGAGTCACAAGAAAATGGGATGGTATAGCTCAACATTCAGGGGTGAACGTAGAAACGTAGAGCAGACCTCATTCTCTCTCAAAAATAGTTGCACCTTTTTATCAACACCATCAATTATATGGGTGTCTGATATCAGGAGGACATCAAAAGGATTGTGCATCATTGCAGACAGTTCTGATCATCCACACAATACTGAAATATAATGTTGAGTATCCAGAGTACAGACTGTGGTATTTGTGAAGAAGTCCATAAAAGAAGAATATAGCTACCCCAGTTTGCTATGCAATTTAACATCAACGTGACTTCAGAGTTTGCAGCACTATAGCCACTGGTTTAAAGAAATTTGCAGCTATCAGTGCTGTATACTGCTTTACCTTGTTGCTATTATGTTTTATGGATATAATGGAATTATAAAATACGCCACTAAAATGAGACTCATCAACTATATAAGGCATAGATGCTCTTTGAATGGTAACCTTTATATACTCCAGGATGCAGGATCCTAGAATTTTGGCATATGTATTCAGACCTCGGGGGGGGGGGTCATACTGATAGTTATTTAGATCTCTGTGAAAGCGTACTCCTGTGAAATGCATGCCCATTTATACTGACCAATGTATTTGTGACTCACATTGAGAAAC
Organism: Protopterus annectens; assembly: GCF_019279795.1. Lineage (NCBI taxonomy): Eukaryota > Metazoa > Chordata > Ceratodontiformes > Protopteridae > Protopterus > Protopterus annectens. The sequence continues at coordinate 962,453,105 of NC_056732.1, forward strand.
TGCTGTGTCTTTCAATAGCTGCATAGTTATCTTGCTTGTAATACGCATGTACTGCACATTATATGTAGTAAAATTATGCAGTATTATGCTATCACCAAACCTAGCCCAAACTGAAAGACAGAGAAAACTGTATGCATTCCTCAATACACTTGGCAATGATATGTAGAGTTATGTCTTTTTAAATAGACATCCAGGGGGTTCATGCATTCTCGCTCACACACAGTCACACACGCACACAGACGCACATACACACACACACACACACACACACACACACACACACACACACACACACACACACACACACACACACGCACACACACGCACACCTATATCTATTTATAGTGTTGTGTATACATGTTCAGGGGGAGGCACAATGGACCAGGATGCCTGCATCTAATTGTGAAGTGCACTTATCTTCAACAGCAGGTTGCACAAGCAAGCTAGTAGGTTCACAGACTGCAGTCTATTCATAAATGTATCAACTGTCATGTGTTGCAGGTGGTGTTTGTGTCATGGAATTATAGCTCTTGACACATAAGTTTTGCCCTCATTCCATGACTGAGATGTCATACAGCACCATTTTTGTACCATTGTGACTGGGACTTTAAGAGTTTCCGCAATTTTTTTTTTATTTTTCAAATACATTTGAATGAATTCCATAGTATTTATACACAGCATCTTAGATAACTATGTACACTATTTACATTAGCCTGACACTATAACAGACCTTAATGTTTACATTTACTTTATAAGTATGTCCAATCCATTATCAGAGTGTCTGATGAATTATTGTATAGTGTCAATCAATGCTAAGACTTTTCCACAAGGGTTGTTGATAAATGGCTTTGGATAAATTCTTAGTTCTATAATTTTAATTTCCAATAATGCTTTGGTCTTCAGTAGGCTGTAGAAATCTTCCAAAGTTGGTATTGTGTTTGTATTCCATCCTCTTGTTATACACTTCTTTGAAATTGCATGTATAGTCCATTCTAGATATGTTTGACCTATTCAAATGAGGACCTTCATTCACATTTAATAATACAAGAGCTTTAGTTAAATAAAATGAGTAATTAAATAAAGCTTGTAGAAAGTTATTAATGCCATTCCAAAATGGCTTAATTTTAACACAAAGTAAATGTGGTTCCAATCTGCATTGTGTACTTGCTCACATCTCCAGCATATTCCTTTTATGAAAGAACTAATTTTACTGCTTCTTTCTGGGGTTAAGAATGCTCTGTGCAAGCATTTCCTATTAAAAACTTTCCAGTATTGTGTAAAGGATGTATATTTTATCGATAATAAGATATTTGTTTTAATATCTTCAGTTAACTATATCGAGTGTCCTTTTGTTATATATTTCTAATATGAGGTTTTGGGTGTCATTTTATAGTTTATCAATATTTTGTAAAATTTTGAAATACTGTTTCCCATATCAAAGTCAGTGGGCCAGATTCAGGAAGCCTCCGTGTAAGAGTTATAACTCTTACACGGAGGCTGCAGTGAAACTGTGTGATGTCAGCATGTCATGCATATGCATGAGGTGCATAAGGCATGCTGAATCACACTAGTAACTCTTACACGGTCCATGTAAGAGAGTAGGGGGCGTGTCTGTAGGCTAAGCCCTGCAAGCGGACACGCCCCCGGAAGACTAGAATGGCTGAAAGTAAACAGCCACGAGAGAGGCCATGGAAATGTGCATAAACACACTACACAACACATGCCCCGATAGACCATCACTGTATAGAGTGAAGAGATGTAATAAAATTAAATTAAAACCTTTTTTTTTTTTAAAACCCCGTAAATTTTTGCTACTGTGTGCCCGTGTGCGGTGTGCTACTAAGCGCAATCACAGTTAGCAATCAGTGGAAAAGGATATCAGAAGTAAATATGCAAAGTAAGCCAAGAAGTAATAGCTTAGCGGTAGAGTTGCCGGCCTAAGAGTAGGCAGGCAGGGTTCGAGCCCCCACAACAACCTTTTTTTTTTTTGTAAATAAGCACTAAAAAGCCCCCTGACAGTATTGTACACATGTAAATGTATTCCCTTTTGTAAAATGGAATGAAACGGAGCATATATTCTGAAGTAACACAATAACAAAAATAGTCAGAAATGTACTGATAGGTAAGCTGCTGTGAGACGGAGTGCCCGTAGCTGAGTAGTGTTTAAAAAGCTGCAAACTGCGTGCTTGTTGCTAGGCATCGGTTTAACAGAGTGAAATTGTTTGCAACTAGCTGTGCTTAGCTGAACATGTGTGTCACTAGCCAATTAAGGTTTATCCCAGCGCACACCGTTTGCGCGGCGCTCCCACAAGTAAACTGCCAGTGCGCATGCGTTAGCTCAGCAAAGCGCAGACCTGGTTTTAAGTGCTTAAAAGTGCTTTTGGCATGTTTGATTGACAGGTCTCAACTCATTTCTGTCAGGAAAATCAAAAATCAGTTGCCAGATTCGAACCCAGGATACCATGCACTAGAGTCAAGGTACTAAACCACTAAGCCATGACAGCAATACCTAGAAATGCAGAAATAGCATATATATGGGATAAAATCCAGAATGGAGCATGATAAAGCATTTTCAGTGAAGTAGATACAATTCCAAAACGGCCAATCAGAGAAATGTGCGGGAAAATCGGCATATATAAGCCCCATAGGCGGGAATACACAGCAGAAACAATTGTAGATCAGAGCTGCAGTCAGAATGAGTGGAGTAGGTGAGGGACGTTGCTTTCGAGCACAGCGTTGGGGCGTTGAGGAGTCCAGATACATGGTCTGGCTCCTTGTCCACAATCACGAGGCCCAACTCATGCAGGGCCAGGTCTCACGGGGAGCATATAGGGCAGAGGCATGGGACCAGTTGGCTCGTGATCTGACCAGTACTACTGGCATTCCACGCACTGATGAGCAGGTCCGTCACCACCATGCAGACTTGAAACGACGCAAGCAAGACCAGTTGTCCAAATGGATCCAGGAGGCCCGGGATATGCCCAACGCCCCACTACTGAGTAAGTTACATTTTACTTATGTATGTAAGGATTTCAACTAGCTGATACCATGGAGATGTGTAGTCCAATATTACTTCTTTTGTATTACAGCTGCAGGTGTCCGCTCTTCGAATCGCGAGATGCATGCCCGTAGGCTGGTGCGGATGCGCCACCATGCAGGTTAGTAACCCCAACCAGTACTTGTAAATAAATATTATACTGTAGCATGTATCAGAACACTGCAGTGTATTGATTAAAAGTAATATAATGTGCAAGCAAGATTTGAAAGTCTGCAGGTATGGCTGCAACAAGTTCATCAGTATGCAAGTGTAACTGGAAATATAATTGATAGAATTAAACAATGCTGTCATACAGATGTCCCACCATTAATTAAATATAGTGTAACCTGCAGTAGTCTCAAGAGTACAGCTTCAGAATCTGAGGTAGTCACATGTGAGATATATCCCTGTTGAAATGCTGAATCATGACAGAAGTGAGGCTGTTGGAAAGTGTTTGAATCACCACTAGTCTAACATGTGAACAAAGCCTAGAAGTAGCAACCTGAACTGTGAATTTGCAGGAAGTGTGAGACTGACAGAAAGGGTCATGTATGAATAAATAAAGTAGTAATAACCCTGGAATATATTAGCCCCAGTGTGTTTCTACAGAACTAAATGCATGTGGGAAGTACAACTTAATATACCAAACTGATTTCAGTGTGTCAGAATCTGGAATGTCTAGCCAAATGCTGTATATGGTGATCACAGTAAACAATTTGCAGATAGAATGAATGATTATCTGACAGACTAAACAGCCATAGTTGTCCCCTGTCCTGTCATCAAAGTGTAGCAGGATGATGTATCTGATCAGATTCAAAATTAGTAGGATAGTGATGTATTTGTAACAGGTGTAGCTTGACAGTCAAATAAAATTTATTTTGAAACATCAGCCTCAACTTAATTGTGTAGCTATTATAAATGTAAATCAATGTGTAACATATAAATGTGTCATCACTTTCTATCTCCGCCCAACCCTATAATTCCATATAACAACACCCACTAAATAATGGTATGTGAACATTTCATTAATCATGGACATTTGTCCGTTTCAAAAATATATGCATGTCTGTTCGTGCATGTGCCCTGTTCATACCTGCAAATCTGATGGCCTGTTGCCATTAATCAACTCTGCATGTTGTTTGACTGTGTATTTCTGTTCAAATAATGCATGTGATATTGATATGCCCCTTGTTCAATGGTGTTAATATCTGGGTGTTTGTTTGATGGGAATACCAATGCATGCTGTTACAACTAATCTGAATGGAATACAATGCCACTAACCCAAACTAACATAACTACTCACAAACCTAGAACGCTTGGGAAGGCAGGTCCCAGCGGACCCACCTCTCCCACCTCAGCTGGTGACTGCACCTGGCACTAGTGCCCAGGCCGGACCCCCCTCCGGTGGCTCTGTGCCACCTTTGGGGGGAAGCGATGCAGGGGATGGGGCCCGTCCCCCCTCTGCAAGTGTGGCCGGAGGGGTTCGTCCACTCACCCTCCACGGTGTCCGGTCTGTGGTGCGAAGGGAGATCCAAGACACTGTTCTTGGGCCCCTACGCCTGCTCGAGGCTCGTGTGGCACAGCTAACGGCCCCGGCCGTTGCCCCGCCTACACAGCCCCCAGCACAGCCCTGTCCTGGGCTGTGAAGGAACAGTGGCAACTGCCTATGGGTGGGGATATCAGTTCCACTGTTGCCATCTGTGGGCTCTTGCATCTTGGAAATCCCAACCTCCGTCCCCGTCAATAGTGTAACCCCCCCACGTGTGTCATACACCGCCCCTGTATGCGTCTTGTCTGTCTTGTCTGTTAACCTACCCAACCTACCTCCCCAGCTATACCGACTTCCTTCACCTGACATACCACTCTCACCTGAAAAAAAAAAGGGCACTCTGTACCCACAAAAAAATTACGCCCCATACATAGCTGTCCATGTCGCACACATGTCTGCTTGACATTGAAACAGTTAATTACAATTGGCTCTACAACAACTATTAATGTTGTCCTGACACCTCTCTCAGGGGTGAAAGGTTTCTAATATCTCACCAAAATACATGGAAATGCACAGCTGTTGCTGCCAAAGACATGGGCATCTATGGGCCTTACCTACATCCCTCCTGCAAATCCCACGCTTGTTTCCCTACTGTCTTACCCTCTTTGTGACCCCTTTTTCACCACTTTCCTGTCACCCCTTTTTCTTTTCTTTCAAAGAAATTAGCTCGGGTGTCGCTTGTGTTAGCGGAGCTCACCGCCAGTGCGCATGCGTGAGCTCAGCGCAAACGAGCGCAGACCTGGTTTAAAGTGCTTAAAAGTGCCTTTATGGCACTTTGATTGACAGGTCCTGTACTCAGTTTGAAAGTTTGCTAAGAAAAATAAATTCCCACTGTCAGTCTCGAACCCAGGACCTTGGTAACATTAGTCTGTATAACCTACCACTAAGCCATGCTTGCTTTACAAGAGCACACTGCTAAAATAAATATAACATGTAATAGTAGGAATCAGTATAAAGGCAATATAGGAGATGTACTATCTAAAGCATGTCAGGTAGGGTTTTAATGGCCAAATTACTGGATTCCCATACTAGTTCAGTGTGAACAGAAACAGCCCTGCTACCTGTTAGCTTGTACATAATAATGTAAGGTAATGTACATATGTGAAGGTATGTATATCAACACATACATATATATAAATATATATTAATACATATGAAATATAGTCGTAGGTCTCAGTAGCCATACACACTCACTACAGGAAACAGTGAACATAATTGCAGCAACCTGAATCTGCAACACAGCCTGACCCCTGTGTGACCTACTTACCCTTCTAACTGCTTAAAGGTGGCCTCAGCACTTTGATTGACAAGTCCTGTACTCAGTTTGAAAGTTTGCAAAGTAAAAAAAATTCCCACTGTCAGTCTCAAACCCAGGACCTTGGTAACAGTAGTCTGTATGATCTACGACTAAGCAATGCCTGCTTTGCAAGAACACAGTGCTAAAATAAATATAACATGTAATAGTAGGAATCAGTATAAATGCAATATAGGAGATGTACTATCCAAAGCATGTCAGGTAGAGTTTTAATGGCCAAATTACTGGATTCCCATACTAGTTCAGTGTGAACAGAAACAGCCCTGCTACCTGTTAGCTTGTACATAATAATGTAAGGTAATGTACATATGTGAAGGTATGTATATCTACACATACATATATATAAATATATATTAATACATATGAAATATAGTTGTAGGTCTCAGTAGCCATACACACTCACTACAGGAAATAGTGAAGATATATGCAGCAACCAGAATCTGCAACACAGCCTGGCTCCTGTGAGACCTACTAAGCCCTTTAACTGCTTAAAGGTGCCTCCAGCACTTTGATTGATAGGCCCTATACTCAACTCAAAAGCAGAATATGAGCATACTAGTAGGCCCTACCACAAGACCATTGTAACACTAGTCTGTATGACCTACCACTAAGCCATGACTCTCATACAGGAATATAGTGCTAAATAAGTGGAACACGTAATAGTATGAATGAAGATAAAGGCAATATAGTATGTCTACTACCCAAAGCATGTCATGCAGACTTTTATAGTCCAAATTACTGGGTTCCCATACTAGTGTAGTGTTACCAGAAACAGCCCTGCTAATTGTTAGCTTGTACCCAATAATGTCAACTAATGTACATATATGAAAGTATGTATATGTACACAGATATATATATATATATATATATATATATATATATATATATATATATATATATATATATATATTTATATAGCAATACATATGACATATAGTTGTAGGTGTCAGTATGCATACACACTCACTATAGGGAACAGGCAAGATAAATGCAGCAACCTGAATCTACAACACAGCATGAAGCATGGTAGATGTACTAACCTTCACACTCACAAAACACTGTCAACAGCATACCAGCATGGTCCACGCCCTACAATCTGAAAGGGCAACGCCTATCTCACATACCCTTTTATAGCAGTGTCCTGAAATCACAGTGAGACATGCAATCAGTACACACCCAGCTGCATGCAATTAGCAAATGCTGCCTTACAATTGGTGCAGAGGCCATCACATGGACCTATGCAGATACCTACAAAAGCAATGAGTACCCACACTACACTCATGCAATACATTCATTGCACAAAACCGACAGAGAAAGAGAGAGAGAGACAGAGAGAGAACAAAACAGAACAAAACAGAAATAAAGACAGCCAGCAGCAAAACCAGCAGCAGCAGCAGCAGCAGCAAACTTCAAGCAGCACCAGTGACACACCAACAGCTGCCACAAACACAGGTAATGCAAAGTAGCAGGTTAATCCTGTGTATACTGTGACACCTCCAAATGTATCATACTTCACTATCTATAGGTATGTCCATGAGATAGGTTGTGTGTACATAGTCATGAAATATAAACATATGTAATATTGTTGTACATGTGGGCCATAACTAACACTTCCATAGCTTAGAACACAAGGCCAGTTGTGCATATGATGCAGTAGTTCCCAGGGTCAGTAGAGGTTCCTCCTCATTGGTGTGGGACCACTGTGTATGTATGGCACTGTTCAGGTACATATCCTGTAGTATGGCCAGGGATTAATATCAGTCTGTCATGTGGTGCTATGTCCTCCAGGGGTGAATGTAGCACACATCCAGGGATACCATTAAGTAACAGTGATGATATGTGTTCTGCAATGATGAGGGTGGCTCTCACCTGGACATGTGAGAGGATAGGGAGGTTACAGTCATCTGGGATAACTAATAACACGTGTGTAGGGCAATGGGGGTACCTGCACCTAAACTGTCTGCAACAATGTTGGCAATATCTGTGCATTTGGTGAATGTGAAGCATCTTAACACTGCAGACAACAGATGCCTTGCGATCATGTGAATCTGCCCTGTGCTGCAGTAGCCTCCTACTATTGTTATACAATATGCGTGTATCTGTAGTCCACTGGACAGGATTAATAAGTGGTGTGCAGTTGTTCTGGGTTAGATAACTGTGTGCACAGTACATGCAGTATGTGGGATGTCTGTGGTACGCATATGCAAAGGTGCTGGCGGTGTGTGTTGTGGCTTCCACTGGCCCAGTGGGCTGCATGGATAGCATCACTGTCATAACTACTGAATAACTGTGTAATAACATGCATACATAGCAAGGTAGTGTACTGTGCTTGTGGTGTTGTTCAGATATGTATATCCAGGCTGAGTAATGTGTGTCCACATCACAGGGTTGGATGGCAGCACACATCCAGTATGTATGGATGAACACCCAGAATGTGTCAGACGTGTCACCTGTGCAGAAGTATCTGGCCATTACCTGTGCAGCCCCCACAACACACACACATGCAACATATGGCAGATGTACTATAGCAGTACACACATGTTCATAGGTTCATACTAGGCTATCTGCCCGAGGGCATTTACAAGCCTAGCCCATCGTTTTGTGGCTTACGCCACCTTTAGTATGGGGAACCATACCCATTATTTTGCTGTGCCTCTGTCGAGCAGTGACACAGAGGTAATCCCTGGGGTATATCTGCGATCTCCCATCCATTGGTCAAGATTTCTCTTGAACAAGGCTAGCGAGGTGCTCTGCCTCACATATACCGTGATTTTGTTCCACAGCATAGGGAGTCTTTGGGTGATGAATCTATCCCTACAGCATGTCCTATTAATAGCCGTGTCGAGGTTTAAGTCTCCCGCCCTTGTGGCTCTGATGGATCTAGGTTTTTTAGGTGAAGCATATTCATCAAATCTGGGTTTGACATGGCCTTGTATGTTGGGCAAAGGTCACCTCTGAGCAAGCGTGTTTACTGAATAGAACATACATGGACATGCTGGAGGGGCAAATTCTAACTGAGAGGCTCCCTTCACTCTGTAATGAGCTCGAACAGTTGAGAATGAACAGTTCATAGGTTCATACTAGGCTATTTGCCCTAGGGCATTGGTAAGCCTAGTAGAATGTGTTTGTCTTATACCACCCAATCACATCTTATGCTGCTATGCCCTTGTCCGACTTTACTATACTTTGCCTCTGTCTAACAGCGACATAGAAGTGATACCTGGGGTACAACTATGATCTCCATCCACTCATCCAGATTCCTATGGAAGAGAGTCAATGAGGGACTCTGCCTAACCAGTAGTGTGAGCTCATTACAGAGTGAAGGGAGCCTCTCGGTTAGGAATATGCCCCTCCAGCATGTCCATGTATGTCAGTGCTGAGGTCCAGCTCTCCTGAGCATGTGGCTGTATGGGACTCTGATTGCCTGAGGTGCATCACGTTCATTACTGCTAGGTAGGACATGGCTGTATATGGCATGCACAGATTGCCTCTGAACAGGCAGTATGCCACTGAGTCCAGCTGGATTCACTTTACCTGGGTAGCATATGACATCTGTGTGAGCCATTGCATCCCCTTGATGATGTTCTGTTGTCCTGTACCAGTTGCTGTAGGTGTCTGGTTAGGTACATCCCAAAAGGTGCATTATGCAATTATAGGCCTGATGATGGATGAGTACAGAGGCACAATGACCTCCCCTGCCATACATGTGAATCAGTCATGATTAGCTGGGCTATATAACATGTCTGTCAATCCACGTGGGCCATGTGGTAGACAAATGACAGACCGCTACCATGTTTCTTCCCCAGGTCCCCAACTACATCTTCTGTACTCAATGGCCTAACACCTATGTTGTACTGTGCCACCAATGTCGGTGGGAATCTGCATTAAATACTGATACTCCGCCTCCCTTGTTCAAGTGTTGTGGCCGACAAGAATGGTAACAGCTATAACGTGGTAGTACTGGTGTGCTCCTGTGAAACCTGAAACAGGTTCATGTTACTGCACAGATATCGATTTCCAGAATGCTAGGTAGGGTTTTGGGTGCGTGCATCCTTGGGTCTAGACGTCCAGTGTTGAGTAGCATCACTCTTACTTCCTCATCCTTTGTGATACAAATGGATGTGGGTTTGCCTTATGAGCCTTGCCTAATACAGGCACTATGGGTGTAGCAGGAGGCTCCGCCAAATGTCAATAGGACTGTGGTGACAGGTGCAAGCTGTCCCTAGCAAAGCATACCACCCCAAGATGGCAGGCATTGGCACACCTGTGAATGACACCAGTATGTCAGTCAATTGTTGGAAGGGATCATCGTGCCTTGATATTGTGGCATTGTTCTAGGTGAGGGTAGGATGCTACTCAAGGTCAGGGTCAAACTGTCTCGTGCTACGTGCTCAGAGAGCTCTGTAATGTCTCATGTCATGTAGTCCAGGGAGGAATGTGTCAGGCCATTCACAGCAGCATGGACATTGACTCAGTCATACCTGTACCTGCCTTGGGGTTACCTGACTGTTTGTGTTATGTGGCAGTTCATAGTGCCTGACAGGCTGCACACCGTGACCCTCACCTCGTTAAGCCTGGTGAACGTGATGTGAGTCTGCCTGATGATAGAGGCACCTAGTACAGGTGTATGAGGTGTGTTCTTAACTGTTAATGGCTGTGAGTGTTCAGCACATTGGCTTTGTGTGATATGTGTTGCACATGTTCATTTATGTGGTAGTGGTTGCCTGGATGTCTGCTTAGGAGGTCTCTGCTGCATAGGCAGAGCTGTGGTCTGAGCCTACAAGTATGATCATGTGTGATCATGTGTTAGGTCCGCTGTTGTGGTAGGTCTACATGAGACTGGAAGTGTAGTGAGTGATCCCCTTTGCCACGTGACTGGTTATGGCGGTATTGACTAGACAGAGCCTAGCCTCCAGTCTGGTATATGGTTGCATCACTCACGAATTTGTTGTTAGGAGGAGGGGGTTGTCTGTGTACATGCATCTGTTCTAACATTGTCTCTGGAGTACCACACTCACCAGCTGGACTGAGGAGGGAACTGACAACTGACCTCTGGACATGCTAGAATACTATTGTGAACTCTGTAATCACTAATGATTGAAAACAAGGTCCAGTGGGGAGTGAGGGTGTACTGACATTACCTACAACTGCTGACTGATATAAAAGCGTCAGTGAGCAAATGCCAGGTAACCTAAGTGCAATGTGTCACAATGAAGTAAATGCAACAATGACAAGCAGTCACTTGCTGTCATGTGTAACATGGAAGTACGTACAGTAAGCAATGCAGATAACAGTAGTGAGTCACAGATGTGTTGCAAAGATGTGCACTATGTGGATGTAGCATACCAGTGAAATAACAAGCTAACAGATAACAAGCATATAAACAAAGGTAGATGCAGGAGGCCTGGATGTAGTGTTTGCTACAACAAACAAGGTGTAGCAATGTCAGTAAGATACAGCTCAGATATGCAGGCACTATAAACCTGAAACCAGATGTCCCCAGCTATGAATGGCAGAGTACAGCCTATTGTCACACATGGGTGCAGACGACAAACCTCGTTAATGTTAAATAACTGGCCTGAAGGCCAACTGCCCATACCAGAAGTAATACACTTGTACACTGGGCCCACAATCAGCGGTTCCCAACTTCAATGGATGAAAGATATGTGTCCTGCCACCACAGTGCTTGCCACCAACCTCCCTAATGTAAAACAACTGGTCTGAAGGCCAAGTACTTAGTACAAATGACATAGAATGATAGCTACACTGTAATCAGGTTTTAACCAATCAGTAATAAGTAGAAGTTAACACCTGTATAGAATGTGTACCATGTATTGTTGAGATACTATGCTGATAACCTGTTTGTGTACCTTTCCAGATAGACATGGCACCTAAACGGAATCCTGCCTACTCTGCTGCAGAGGATGGCGTGATCCACCAGAGCCTGGTGCGTGACTATGCCATCCTGTTCTCACACACCACCCAGAATCAGCAGGAGAGGTCTGCACTGTGGCAAAACCTTGTTAGCAGGATAAATGATGTTGGCATGCATGATAGGACATATGAGCAGGTGAGACATCACTGCAGTGATTTGATAAGAAATGTCCGCCAGCGTGCTGCAGATATCCGCAGGCAACAGGCAGCCACAGGTGGGGTGGCCACATCCCCCTCACCAGACAGGAGGGGCTACTGCTAAGTGTTGTGGATCCAGCCCCAGAACAACAGCAACCATCATGCATCCTGATGGAGGTTGGATCCACACAGCAGCAAGACAGCGAGCGTGCAGGTAAGATGCCAAATTCATTTATTGTTATTACTTTTACATTTGTTGACCCAGATAGTCTAGCTGGATATAAGTTCATTTTCAGTAGAGGCCTGTGGAGAAAAGCTCCACACATAACGTAATAAAGGCAGACAGACAAGTTGTCATTACAGACAGCCAACATAATAGAATTGTACACCAGCCTGTTAATTAAATCAACATACATGTAAGGAAGTCAAACAGTTTAGAGTCATACACAATGTACCGTTGGTTTCAAAGCAATCCTACCTAAAGCATAATGGTTATGCAATAAGGCAAAAGCCATATACATAATAGTTAGGGCTCAGAAGGGTAGAGAAGTAGAAGGAGTATGACAGATACAATGATATGGAAGAGGCAGGAGTCAAGAAGGGAAGTGAGGAAAAGAAGGAAGACAGTCAAGAGGAGGTGGGAGGGATGGGAGAAGTAGGTCAGAGCATAGAAGGACATCAAGGTGAAAGAAACAGGGTAGAAGCTAGTTTCTATGCACAATGAGGGGTTAAAGGTGAAGAGAGGGTAGGGAGAGGGACGTTAGCCTGGACTCCAAGAAGAACAAAGCCAGTGGTTTTGGAAGTACACTTTGAGTTGACGTTTGAAGAGAGGTAAGGGTGAGATTAGAGTTAACTCCTGGTATGTACATATGACTGTTATGTACGCTGTTACTTCATGCACGCATAAGGTGTGCATGTGGTATGTATCTGTCATCATGATATATATACAGACATGATGTGCAGCTGATGTGTATAAGGGAACTAGTGTACTACTGTACTGTATCATGTGCAAAATGAATGGCACACATGTGCCCACTGACATTACTCTCTTCACACTTCCAGGTCCCTCCCATGTAGCAATGAGGCAGGCCATACATGCTGGTGAGTCTTTTTAAAATTATCTGTAAAACAATTTATAAAACTAGGAAGAGTAGTGTAACTCTGTAGTAGACATGCTGGTGACTGTGTTCACAATAACTGTAATTGACAGGTAGTAAATTGAGTAGTGTAACACGGTACTGATGTGTGTGTTTACTGTGGGGTGTGCATGTGTGCAAGTGTGCCTGTGCCCAAGTGTGCATGTGTGTTAGTGTCCATGAGTGCATGTGTCCATTTCTGAATGTGTGCATTAGTATTGAAGTGCATCTCTTTCAAATATGTATTGAGACTGTAATCTGTGTTCCATGTTTTCCTCCCATAGGTTCTGGTGCTGCTCTGGTGACCTGCAGCAGGGAACCTGAATCTTGTGCCCCAGGTACTGATGATGATGAAATGTCTGTAATGGTGCAGGAAGGTGTGTCTGGGTCCGCCATTGGTCAGCCAATTGACAGTACACAGCTTTCAACCCCGTCAATGCGCACAGTCATCCTGCCGTTACATCCTTTGTCACCATTGTCCCTAGGTGATGGACAGTCAGCAGTGGGCATAGATCAGGGTAATGTGGTACCTGTGGTACATGCATCCTCACAAGGCAGCCATGTGCAGAGGCCTCCAATGGTACCATGCAGACAGTCGCCCATGGGTTCTCGTGGGGCATCCCTGGCCGTACTGCCTCTGGCCGGCGTGCCCAAGGAGGTATGTCAACCTCCACTATGTTTAGAACTGTCATGCAGGCACAGGCACGTATGGAAAGGTACACCAGACAGGGTCTGAGGGAGCTGAGAGCATGTCGCATAGCCATGACAGACGGCATGCATGATGTTGCGAATGCTATCCGTAACTTCACAGATGTCGTTGACAGACGTTGTGGGGGCATAGAACAGCTGCTCCACAACCAGATGTCCATGGGCCAGGGCGATGGTGTGCATTTGCGACGTCGACGTGGCCGTATGCCAGCAAGAGCACCAGCTGGCAGTGGCTGTGGACGACAACAGGCCCACTCGCGCGCCTCAAGTGCCAGCACCAGCCCCAGCAATGCTGGGTCTGCGCTGTCATCCAGACACCCCAGGAGACCACGTGCACGTGGCTCTGGACAGTCCCAACAGGGAACTGTGTCCAGTCAACACACCCCTGCTTCCGATGACAGTACCCAGTCTGGGTTAGTACCGGATACGGCCCGTAGCACCCCTGCCAGGCACAGGTACCGTGTCCGTGCCCACAGACACTGATCTGGATGACCTGACAGGTGCAGTCTGTGGCTGTCCACAAAACCCTGTACATGGCAGCCATTATGTGGGACTGTGTGCGTGCTTACACACATGCAGAAACCTGGAAACCTAACACCTAGGGCAAACACATACACACACACACTGCACCAACAACTTTCCACCCTGTACTGCTGCCCCTCACAAACACACATACACACACATGTCAATTGGTGTTACCAGTAGCCGGCTTGGGCATACCTAACCCACACCCTGTGCATATGATGACACTGTGCCACCTCCTGCATACTACAACATTGGTGCAGGTAAAGGTAAACACGTTGCTGATGCACAAGGTGACTACATAGATGTGTATAAGTAGTAACATGTTGGTAACTGTTGACTGTTGCAGTATAAATGTGTGTATATCCCAGCAGTCCTGCTGCAGTAACTGTATGAATGTCCTCAATTGTTATCTGCACCCATACTACTTAACAAAGTGTACCAGCTGCACACCATCACATGCTAACATTGACTATGGCAATGCGCATCTTGTGCTGTTATGTAGATTCAGCTACATGTATCTGTTCTGTAACACATGCATCTATACACACCCTGCTACCCACACAGATGCACACACTCACCTGCCATTCCCATTATTTATCACCCTACATGAGTAGCTGTTGATACATGACAGGTACACATTTCAGAAGTGCACTATGTTGTTTACTACTGGCATCCCCTTCTCTACCTGTACTCACAGGGTTCAGGCAACCTCATCAGTTGGAAGATGTAATGTGCATCAGGTACTGTAGTACCCTGATTGCCACAGCAAACATGTTTCCCATACGGAAATGCACACACAGACACATCCCACATCCACACACTTGCCACATTCAGGCTTCAGAACACTATCTAGGTATATTCGGGTTCATGTGCGTGTTACAGTAGCATGTAACACTATACTGAGTACTGGCAGTTGCTTGTCTGTTGTCATGTTGTCTGTATAGAATAAAAGAATTGTTTGATTATCCTACTCCGTTTTGTGGACATTACTTGAAGAAGTGTTACCTTACATGTGTTATCAGTACCACCACCTTCTGTTTTGTAGTTTTGTTTGTATAGGGTGCTATCAACATCACTGCTTGTTAAGGGTAATGACCACCCTGCAGTGCATAGCCCCATGTGGCAAAAGCCACATCCCACCCCATCATTGTGCACACACACTAACCCCACCAACAGTAAAACACATACTTTCCATTTGCAAGATTCAAACCCATACCTAACTGTGCAATGACAGTAGAAACAGACACATTAGCAGAGTGTGCTATTTGCAGTAGTTGGGGAACTTCTTACTAATGCTGTACTTAGAGGGTGCTGACATCATCTGTGTGTAGGAGGGATGTGCACCCTGTAGTGTGTTCTCCCAGTTGGCAAAAGGCAGTTAACCCTCCCAGCATAGTGCACACACATAAACCACGCTCATACTAACACACATACATTCCCTTTGCAGGATTCAAACCCCTACCTAACTACGTTATGACACTAAAGAAAGACGCATCAGCAGAGCGCTATGCAAATTATTTGAGGACTTTACTACAGGTGATATAGTTATACAGTCCTGACATCATCACTGTTTCAAAAGGGGGATCTGCATCCTGTACCATACTGTCACGGTTGCTAATAGGGACATTTCCCACACACACACATCGATGTGTTGGTGGTTTGCATATGTGGGGGATCCAGAACTCCAGTGTGATTAGTATATGGTTTGATTGCAACAATGAGGGATATACTCCCAGTGGTGAGCAGTTTGTACTCATGTTTGTAAAGATCAGCTCTACTATATCTGCCCCTCTTGTGGGAAGGTTGGTTACCTGTTCCATAGCCAAAGAATGTCCGATCAATGGGAACCTTAGAGCTTGGGTATTGTGGCTTGTGTAATGTTCACAGTCTATGTTTGGGTAGCTGGCATCACCCAGTATGATGGTGTTTGCAGAGTAATCTAAACTCTCCTGTGTCAGCATGAAGGCTGTGTGGGAGACCTGAGTTTGAGAGGGTGCTGTAAGAGCTCCTCTGTGTCTCTTTCCATGTGGTCCAGGGAGGTACGTCCCAACAGGTAGCTGACTGTGACCCTCCCTTGCTCTGTCTGGAGGGCACGTCTGTCAACAGCTCATGTCAAGCAAGTGCACACCCTCATAAATGATCTGGAAACCTTCAAAGGCCCAAGGCCTGTTGAAAATATGGACCAGGCTGCAGATACCTGTATAGAGTCATTCTGTGGACACATTCAGGAATGCATGGATCATGAAGCCACATATGAAAGCATGACCCAATTCTCCAAAGTCAGATGTCCTGGGCGGACACCAGCCATAAACACACTATACAATAGAAGGATGGCGCCACTACATGATACAACAACCTCCCAAAATGTGAAGGTACCACTGATGAGTATTGGATGACAACTACAGGCACCCATATGATTGTCTAAGGCCATCTTTGAGAGGATTCCACAAGCCACTGAGGATAATCACAAGGCTGCCTGTAGTTATGTTAGTAACCTGAGTGGTACTACCCAGATATGCTCAGAGGTAATACAATATGTCACACAAAATATAAAACACACAGACATTGCCATCATCCTAGTGGACAGGTTCAATGCTGCCTTCTCTCCCCACCACACCAAGACGGAACATATGTCTCGCAGCACAGTGCTTCCCCCCCTGACATCACAGATGCTCAGGTAAGAGATGCCCTTCCCAAAGCAATAAACACTGCATCAATGGGACCAGACAGTGTCCCAGGCTGTGTCCTACATGGACCACAAGAAGAGCTACACCCAGACATAACACCACTGTTCAATCCCAGCCTTAATACACGATATGTGGCCAGAGAGTGGCATACAGCAACAGTGGTCCCTCAACATGCAGGTGGTGCTGTCACGGATCCTGGACACTACTGCCCCATATGTCTGACTAGCTTTGTCTGCAAAGCTATGGCAAGGATCATCATGAACCTCACATATCTAGATATTGTGGACCTACAGACATGTCACCATACACAGTTTGACTTTGTCAATGGCAAATCCTGCCTATCAAACCTGTTTGCTTTGTTTGAAACAGTCACCAAGGCCACTGTCAAGGGGTAGGAGGTCCACACAGCCTACCTGGACCTTGCATAAGCCTTGGATACAGTACCCCACTTGTGCATTCTAGGGAAGCTCACCAGTGTACATAATAACCCCTATGTCACTATGGGTATTGCACAGTGGCTCAAGGGCAGAACACACATGGTAGAATTGCTGGAGCCATGTCAGCCTCCAACCTGGTACAAGTGGTGTCCCACAAGGCAAAGCCCTAGGGGCTGTCATGTTCATTATATATTTGTCATAGGTACAGGCCAACATGGAAGTACTGTGGCTCAGCACGTCACAGGTGACTGCAGACCGAACACCATAATCAACTCAACAGCTAACACACGCATCCTCCAAATGGGACTCTTGCAAACACACGACTTGTGCCACAGCCATGGCCTCAACGTGAATGACAGAAAGCGTATAGTCATCCCCTTTGTCAAACACTAAGTGACCACAATGTACCACATATGTGTTAATCCAGTAAGTGCAGACCAAGGAATTATGGACCTTGGGGTACGCAGGTTGATAGCATTCTACCATTTGACAACAACATGGACAAAGTGGTTAGGTAAGCATGTTATATGGGTCACATCATCATGGGATCCACATGTAGGCCAGGGGAGGACATTGTGCCCCTTTACTCATCCCTCATCATGCCCATAATTGACTATGATGAACCTGTCGGCATGCACCTTACCAGACACCTGCAGCAACTGGGGCTACCACATATGTACCTCAACAAGGGGATCAAAGTGTGTTTTCACAGTTGCCAAAAGGGATATATGAATCATACACACTTACCCCCTTTCACACACACTTGCCACCTGCTGGATTCAAACCCCTAACTAGCTATGTTAAGACACTACAGATGGATGCTTTAGTGCAGCGAGCTATTCGCATTACTGGGGAACTTCCTTTCCCTTGATATACTTATAGGGTGCTGACATCATCAGAGTTTAGAAAGTGGAATGATCATCCTGTGGTGTGTTTTCCCAGTTGCCAAAAGGGATGTTTCTTTCATACACACTTACACACACACTTACCCCCCTTCACACACACTTGCCACCCGTTGGATTCAAACCCCTACCTAACTATGTTATGACACTAGAGACGGACGCATTAGCACAGCGTGCTATTCGCATTACTGGGGAATTTCCTTTCCCCTGATATACTTATAGGGTGCTGACATCATCAGAGTTTAGAAAGTGGAATGATAATCCTGTGGTGTGTTTTCCCAGTTGCCAAAAGGGATGTTTCTTTCATACACACTTACCCCCCTTCACACACACTTGCCACCGGTTGGATTCAAACCCCTACCTAACTATGCTATGACAGTAGAGACGGACGCATTAGCACGGCGCGCTGTTCGGATTAGTGAGAAAATCCTTTTCTCCAATATACTTATAGGATGCTGACATCATCAGAGTCTAGAAAGTGGAATGATCATCCTGTGGTGTGTTTTCCCAGTTGCCAAAAGGGATGTTTCTTTCATACACACACACTTACCCCCCTTCACACACACTTGCCACCGGTTGGATTCAAACCCCTACCTAACTATGTTATGACACTAGAGACGGACGCATTAGCACAGTGTGCTATTCGCATTACTGGGGAATTTCCTTTCCCCTGATATACTTATAGGGTGCTGACATCATCAGAGTTTAGAAAGTGGAATGATCATCCTGTGGTGTGTTTTCCCAGTTGCCAAAAGGGATGTTTATTTCATACACACTTACCCCCCTTCACACACACTTGCCACCGGTTGGATTCAAACCCCTCCCTAACTATGTTATGACACTAGAGACGGACGCATTAGCGCGGCGCGCTATTCGGATTACTGAGAGAAACCTTTTCTCCAATATACTCATAGGGTGCTGACATCATCAGAGTCTAGAAAGTGGAATGTTCATCCTGTGGTGTGTTTTCCCAGTTGCCAAAAGGGATGTTTCTTTCATACACACACACTTACCCCCCTTCACACACACTTGCCACCTGCTGGATTCAAACCCCTACCTAACTAGGTTATGACACTAGAGACAGACGCATTAGCACGGCGCGCTATTCGGATTACTGAGAGAATCCTTTTCTCCAATATACTTATAGGGTGCTTACATGATCAGTGTCTAGAAAGGAGGATGAGCATCCTCTGGTGTGTTTTCACATTTGCTAGGGGTAACATTTGGACCAAGTGTGTGAGCATGCCCAGTTCAGCCTTCCCGTGGCATGTTGTGTGAATGATGTCTCATTTATCTAAGTGTGTGAGCATGCCCAGTGTGGGCTTTACATATGTTGAACTCTGCAGCCCATCACATTTGTGGATGAGTGTGACCTTCAACAAATACCTGAAGTTTATGGTTGTGTGTTCTGTGCCATGTTGTGTATTTACTGTCCGAATGCTTTTTGTGAACAAAACAGGGAGTATACTGTGCCTGCAGGTTTTGCATGGGATACTTTGCACACAATTGTCAACATCCGTTCATACTGACCTAACACTGTAGCACTGTCTAGTGTAGTGTTTCAGTACTTTCACTGTGGTGGTCAGTATCCTGGGCTTTAGTCCTATCACTGCTTTACATTTCCATAGTGTGCACAACAGCCTGGTTAGGGTCCAGTTGTGCACATCTGCACAAAGGCAGTGCCTCTACAGACCCTGTTAATTGCTGCCCCATAAGCTTAACAAGTGTAGTCTGCAAATCTATGGAGAGGATCATAATTGAGCTCATAAACAAAGATATAGGGGACATGCAGACATTGTACCCATCCCATTTTGGCTTGGTCAGGGGCAGATCATGCCTTTTGTACTGGGTTGACATCTTCAAATTGGTCACTTAGGCCATTGTTGGGGAAAGGCAGTCCATACAGCCTACCTTGGCCTTGCAAACACTTTCAACACAATACCCCACTCAGGTATTGTGGAAAACCCTAACAACTGAAATGTAAACCCATATGTCACAAGATGGGTTGCAAACTGGCTTAAGGACGGGACTCACAGGGTTAGAGTTGCTGGCACTATGTTAGACTCCAGGCTGGTCACAGGTGGTGTCACACAGGGCTCAGTCCTTGGCCCCCATTGTTTGTCATGTACTTCCCAGAAGTACAGGCCAACATGGGAGGACTTTGGATGACAATGTTAGCAGATGACTGCACACTGGGCACCATAGTGGACAGTGCATCACACACAGATATCCTTCAGAAGGGACTCACAGTAACTGATAGCTGGTGCCAGGGCCATGGCCTGAAGTCAGAGTGCACAACATGTGTAGACATACCCTTCAGGAAAAGCAAGGTGACCCCAAGCTACCATATAGGTGGCAATCCTCTAAGCACAGAGGAGGTTATCATGGACCTGGGGACCCAGGTTAACAGTCGCCATTCTTCTGAGACTCACATTGCTAAAGTGGCTAGGAAGACCTTCTACATTGCCCACCTGATCAGGCTGGGATTCACATCCAGATCTAGTGGGTCATTGTTCGCCTGTACTCTTCACTTATCAGACCGGTGATCGAGTCGAATGCCCTATTCTGGCTGTATCTCACCCAACATCTGCAGCAATTGGAGACACCCTGACTGTCCCCACCTAAAGGATCAAGGAACCCCAACAGCTGTCATATGCTGCCAGATTGAAGACACTCACACTCTATTCACTCACATACCGTCTGCTTAGAGGTGACATGTGCCTGACATGCGAGGCCATGTCCACACAGAGATTAATGGGCATGCTCCACCTCAGACTCAGAAGATCCACCTGAACCACTAGTGCAGGTGACTCACACCTTAGCAGGGATGTATGTTGGACATGTTGGAGGGATGGAGTTATCACCGGAGACTCCTATGCTGTGGAATACAATCCTGGTCCATTTGAGGCAGAGCACCTTGCTGGCTGTGTTCAAGAGGTATCTTGACCTAATGCTAGTCGGAGAATGTGTTTGTCCATCAACACATTGTAAGCGTAGTTCGACATGTCATATGTCTTGTTTAGTATACTGTGCCTCTGTCTACCTGTGACATAACATTGATACCCAGGGTAAACGTCCCATCTCCCATCCACTCATTAGGATTCCTGTTGAGGGGACTCAACCAGTGTCTCTATGGACAACCTGTACTGGTAGTTTACTCATGTGTGGGGTGGCTTCTGTGTTTTGGATAATGCAGTACAGCCTGTCCTATATATGTCAGTGGTGGGGTTCAGGTCCCTCATGTGCATGGCTGGCTGCCATTCAGATTGTACAAGGTGCAGCATGTGCATTGATTCCAGCTTGGACATGGCTTTCTACATCAGGCACAGCTTGCATCTGGGTGGCCAGCATGGCAGTGTGTGGAGCTGCACTCTGTTTAATCAGACTACACATTACATGTGTTCCAGCTCTGTCATACTCCTGGTGAGGTACTGTTGTGGACTTTACAGGTGCTGGATGTGTGTGCATGAGGTACAGCCCACAGGGGCTGTTGTGGTCATTTCTAATGCTGATGAAAGATAACTGCAGAACCAGAATGACCTCCCCTTAGCTAGATGTCAGACAGCATGGACCATACAATCACAACTGAAAACAGGACCCTCTCCACAAAGGGAAAGTGTCCTGTCTGGTGGACCCCAGCCATAAACAAACTGTATGACAGATGAGGGTTACTAATGCAAGACAGAGCTACATCTCCAAAAGGGAAGACAGCTGTGATCAGCACTAGTAGAAAGCTTCATTATCTCATAAAGACATGCAAGGTCAACTTGGGGACATAAATCACCAAAGACAATGAAGGTAACCACACTGCTTTCTTCAGTTATGTCAGACACCTGGTTGTGAACCCTCGGATATGCTCAGAGTTGGTACACAACAACATATATTCCAGTGACCTGACAGATATTGGCAACATTCCGGACAGCTTCAGTGCGATTTACCCCTCACTCACCCCCAAAACAAGATAGTTATCACTGCTGTATGTAACCTCACTGTCATCTTGGATGTCCATGTGAGAGCCACACTCAGCAAAGACAAGTGCACAGCATCCATGGGACCTGCTGGTATCTCCAGTTGCATGCTATGTGAACTCCAGAAGGGGCTGGACCCATATATACAACTGCTATTTAACCTTAGTCTTGCTACAGGATATGTACCTGAACACTGGCATACGGCAACAGTGGTCCCACTCCACAAGCGGATGCCTCCACAGACCATGGCAACTACCACCACACAGGCTTAACCAGCCTTGTCTGCAAAGATATGGGAGGAGTCATGGAGCTCTTACACAGACACATTACTGACCTACGGACCCTTGTTCCCACCTAGTTCAGCTTTGTACAGGACAGATCCTGCCTTTTGCACCTTTGCACCCGAAAAGTACCTACCATGAAGATCAGGGTTCTTCAACACATGTCATATGCTTCCAGAATAGAGGAAGTCCAGCTTTGTTCAGTGTCATACCACATACTTACAGGTGACCTATGCCTGACATACAAGACCATGTCCAATCAGGATTTGGTGGACATACTCCACTGCAAGCAATCCAAATCCACCAGAGCCATGAGAGCTGAGTATTTGAACCCCAGCACATACATGTATAGGACATGCTGGAGGGACAGAGTCATAACTCAGAGGCATCTCACACTCTAGCAGAGTATCCCAGTTCATGTTTGACAGAGTCCCTCACTGACTCTCTTCAGGAGACATCTGGACAACTGCATATGAGACAGAGGCACAGACTAGACAGAGACACAGTCATGTTATTCAATTACGTAAGGGGTCATAATGTGTCACTACTAAGTCAGAGGCACAATATTCAGAATCTATTCTGTACACTTATTACCACTATAAGGGGTGGCAATAGCCACATCACTATGGCTAGGCTTATACATGCACTAGGGCAGATAGCCTAGTAGTACACTATGACACTATGAAACACCGGTGTATGTGTAGCTATTGTCAATCAAACAGTATGATGTGGCTTGGGGGGGCTTGATATCTCCCTGTATTCCAACATTGTTTTGTCTATTCCTTCTAGCATGTCTAGGGATCAGTTGCTAGTGTCCTCTCCTGCTCAGCTGGTGAACCTGGGAATATTGAGGCACTGTTACAGTTGCCTCATGTACACTGACAACCCTCTCCTTCTGCCATAAAACACACATACATGTGAGAGATGCAACTATATAGCCAAAGTGGAGGCTGAGCTCTCTCAACATAGGACTAGCATCACCAGAGAGAGGGTGAAGGTAACCACACACACACATCTTTAATCCAGTCTCACATGGCACTGTCACAACTTAAGATCATACACATAGACACACAGAGACACTCTCGGAGGCTCTGATCAGAAGTCTACCAGAATGGCGGTGGCCACCACAGCAGACACTCACACAACTGCCTCCACAGGGCACAGCACATGCAACACATTGACCACAGAGTTGGTGTGCCAAACAGTCACAGCCCTTAAGGCCAAACACAATGCCAGACACACTTGTCATAGGTGACTCCATAGTCAGACACACTGATGTCCCACTCACCAGATCAGGTACAGAGGAGGTCACAGTAAGCTGCCTATCGGGCAGTGGAATCCACCACATAATGCAAGCACTCAGGTCACTAAACTGCAAGTACAGGTCTGACAGTCATAATCCATGCTGGTGTGAACGACCTGAGATGTACCTCCCTGGACTACATGGAAAGAGACATAGAGGATCCCTCTGATTTTGTAGGCCAGGCAGGTATGACCCTGACCTTCGGCAGTATCCTACCTTCACCAAGTATGATGCCACATAAACAGAGACAAGATGATCAGCTGTAGTATTTTGCTTAGACTATGGTGTCATTCTAAGGGGGTCCAATGTCTGTCTGCCTGGGATGACATGCTGGACAGGCCACGGTGATTTGCAAGGGACAGATTGCACCTGTCACCCCTGGGCTTCCGGATTTCAGATGATGTTCTTGCCACCACCATTGTGCCTTTTTTATGCAAGACTCAGATTCTACACCTACCACCCTAGAACACAGTAAAGGAAAGACACTAAGGGTAATGCTGCTCAATGCCCAAGGTCTCAACCTCAAGCTGCACACACTCTATGCCCTTCTCAGTATGTAGCACATTGATGTCTGTGCTGTGCCTGAAACCTGGTTCACAGCTTCTGACAGCACCCGGCACTATCGGGTGTTACCTCATATCATGCATTCCGGCACCAGCATCCCGACAACACCAAGAAGGATGGTGGGTGTCCATATTCATCAAGGACACCCTCACCTCATGGTTGGTGGCAACACACGATGCATCAGAGACCATCCAGGTGCCAGTGACCGTAGGCAAGACTGCTCTGCAGTTTGTAGCATGTTACATGCCACCCTCAAACTCAGGTACCTCACACAGCTATCCTGCAAACACTGAAGGGGATAAATGTATCTCAAAACACCATCCTACTGGGTGATTCCAACTATCCACATATAGACTGGGATCACTAATCATGCCACAACACTCTAACACAAAGGTTCCAAGAGTTCATACACTGAAATGCCATGGAACAACTGGTCCCAATCCCTCAAGTGGAGGCAACATACTAGAACACATCATCACAAACATGGGGTCACACTGTTCAACACCAGACATATACCCATCATTGGTGAGATCAGATCATGGACTATTCTCAGTGGGAGTCCACATCCCACCCACACCCCAGATGGGAAATGAAACGGTGAAGACCTTCTCAAATGCCGACTTCACATTTCTGAGGACTGGTGTGGTCTCTTTCAAGGCCCCCAGGCCAGCAGACACCATTACCCAAGCCACTGTATCACTTAGAAATGCCTTCTACCAGCACCTCCAGGACTGCATGGTTCAGGCAATCCCAAATAATAATGACTCTTTGTACCACAGGCAAGCATCCAGTCTGGTGGACCCTAGCCATAAACAAGCTGTACAACACAAGGAAGGAGCTACTACAAGATAGAGCGTAATCCGTGGGGAAGGTACCCTGCTCATTGTGAGTAAAACACTGGGTTCTCCCATACAATCATCCGAGGCATGTTTTGAGAGTAAACCCACTCAGGACTCCAGGGACAATCAAGAGGCCTTTTAACCTATGTTTGAAACCTGGGAGGAAACTCCCAGATATGCTCAGACTTAGTTCAGAATAATGTTGATATCACTGCACCTACAGACATTGGCAACATACTGACTGACAGGTTCAGTGCAGATTTCTCCCCTCCCCAACTGGGGGTATGTACACCAGAGGATTGTAGCCCCCAAACATCTCCACTGCTGGGGTGGGAACTGCTCAATCCAAGGCAGAAAACACTTTATCCATGGGACCAGATGGTGTCCCCAGTTGTGTGCTCCATGAACTCAATGAGTAATTACACCCGCAGTTAGGGCAGCTGTTTAATCTTAGCCTCACCTCAGGATATGTTCCCAAGGAGTGGCATATAGCAATGGTGGACCCACTTCACAAAGGAGGTGCCTCAACCAACCCCAGAAACTACCATCCCATCAGCTTGACAAGCCTGTTCTGCTAAGCTATGGAGAGGATCATAATGGGAATTCTAAATGAAGACATAGGGGACTTGCAGACATTGGATCCAATCCAGTTTGGCTTTGTCAAGGGCAGATCATGCCTTTTAAACTTGGTTGACTTTTTCAAAACACTCACCCAGGCCATTGACGTGGGCAAGGCAGTCCACACAGCCTACCTTGACCTGGCAAAGGCTTTCGACAGAATACCCCACTCAGGTATCATTGAAAACATCACCAGCTTAATTGTGAACCCATACATCACAGCATGGGTTGCAAATTGGCTAAGTGACGGAACACACAGGGTCAAAGTTGCTGGTGCCAGTTCACACTCCAGAGCTGTCACAAGTGGTGTCCCACAGGGCTCAGTCCTGGGCCCACATTTGTTCAGTATCTACTTTTCAGAAGTACGAGCAAACACAGGAGGATTATGGCTGACAAAGTTTGAAGATGACTGCAAACTGGGAAGCATAGCTGGAAACCCATCTGACACAGACATCCTTCAGAAGGGTCTCATAGACACAGATAACTGGTGCCACGGCCATGGCCTTACATTAAACACTAAACAATGCATAGCCATACCCTTCAGGAAGAACAAGGTTACCACTGCTTCCCATCTAGGTGGCAATCCTCTAAGCACAACGTAGGTTATCAGGGACCTGGGCACCCAGGTTGACAGTGACCTTTTGCTTGACACTCATATTGCCAGGGTAGTTTGGAAGGCCTTCTACATTGGCCACCTCATCATGCAGTGATTCACATCTAGATCAAGGGAGATCATCGTTCCCCTGTACTCATCACACCAATGATTGCATACACTGCCCCATTCAGATTGGATGGGCCCACAAATTCCTCTACAGGAGGTGAAAGGGTCTCAAACATATTTCTTATGCTGCCCGACTGAAGGAATTCCAGCTGTATTCAGTCACTTACTGACTGCTCAGAGGTGATCTGTGCCTGACATACAAGGCTATGTCCAACCCAGACTTTATGAACATGCTTCACCTCAAGACCTCTACATCCATCAGAACTACAAGGGCAGGAGACCTAAACCTCAACACAGATATTAATAGGATGTGCTGGAGGGACAGATTCATCACCCAGAGAGTCCATATGCTGTGGAACAACATCCTGGTACATGTGGGGCTGAGCACCTCACTGGCTTTGTTCAAGTGAGATCTTGACCAATGGATGGGAGATTGCAGGTATACCCAGGGATAACCTCAGTATCACTGCTTGACAGAGGCACAGCAAAATAATGGGCATATCCATCAACTTACAGGGTGGCAGACGCCACAAAACTCTGGCCTAGGCTTATTAATGCCCTAGGGCAGATAGCCTAGTATGAACCTATGGACATAGGCCTGGGACAGTTCCTGCTATTAGGACAGTGGTCTGCAGCAGGCTATATAGTAGTAGTCGGTTTTAGCCATTGTTTTGACCATGGCTATTCCATGTTGCTTCTTGTTGTGGTACAAACATGGGTGTGTGGTTATCCATGCTATTTATTGCTAGACACCCTCATTTTGTATCTTGTTCCATGTTTTTGCACATGTACATCACTGTATGATGTGCAGCTGTTTCCACAGGGTCATATGCGTGGATATGGATGTTAGTTGGGGTCCTCAGGTGTGCATATTGTACATGATATTACATTACTTAACACATGGCATTCATGCCTCAGGTGGTGCTGCAGGGCCACCTCTGTCGGATACACATACTACACTCCCTGTACATTTGGAAGCAGGTTGTGTCATGTTAGGCATCCCTGTTACTGTATGAGTGAGTCAGAGCGGGTATCAGTCCCAGTGTTCCTACTGACCAAGCGTATGTGCTATCGTTGCCTCTTTGCCAAGGCCAGGGCATACTGGGCACGCCTCCTTCTGCCTACTGGGACAAGGTCAGGTTGTTCCTCCTCCGAGTCACCCCTGCCTGTGGTGGCCTTGGCAATGGTGGGGATGTTTGGCCCAGCCCTGTGCTGGTCCTGCTGCAGCTGTTTCCAGGATCATATTATGTAGCATAGCACATATCATGATCATTTGGGTACATGTAGTTGGTGTGTACTGCAAAGCTCCACCAAATGTGTCCAGACACCGGAACCGTGACTTGAGCAGCCCAAACACACGCTCTATGATATTACGTGTTTGTGCGTGTGCCTCATTATGGCGTTCCTGTTCAGGTGTGTGTGCATTTCTGATGGGTGTCATCAGCCACGGCTCAAGTGCATAACCTGCATCCCCCACTAGGTGTCCGTGTGGGAAGTCCCCATTGGCAAATGATTGGTACAGCTGCGTCAGATGCCAGATGTGGGAATTGTGGTAGCTCCCAGGGCAGCCAGCACACACATTCATTATTATGCCCTGGGCATCACACACGACCTGGCAGTTGATGGAGGGGTATCCCTTGCGGTTAATGTAGACTCTACCCCACTCACCGGCTGGTGCTTTGATGCGTACGTGCAGTCTATTGCACCCAGCACCTCAGGGTATCCCGCTATTTGCTGGAGGAGACGATATTGCTGGCCACAACTTCACGGTCATTAGGGACATATATATGATCACTGACATGTGGTGACATGGCATCCAGGAACTGGTGCAGTACCCTGGAGGCTGATGCCTGTGATATCCCCATCATATCACCAGTTGGTCTCTGGAAGGTACCTGTTGCTAGTATTCTTAGGCCAACACATACCTTGGTTTCCACTGGGATGGGTTCCCTCTGTTGGTTCTGTGTGTGAGGTGTGGCCTGCACAGCTCAACAATCTGCTGCAGGAGCTCTCTGTCCACTCTATAGCGCTCTACTATCTCCAGCTCATGTAACCCATGGTAGGTGACCCTGGGCCTGTATACTCTTCTCCTTCTCCTCACTCTGGGTTGTCTGTCAGCATCTGCATTGTCACCACCCTCAGCAATTCGCCTATGCCTGATTATAATAGCCACGGCAGCCCCTAGCATTTCTGCTCTGAGTTCAGCTTTATTTCAGTTTTCAATTCTGATAGCTTAGCTTCTGGCAGTATCTCTTGTGAGAAACAGCCTTTACTGCTCTTTGTTGTGTTTTAAGTGCTGGGCTGGGCTTCTAGTCTGCCTGTGTAATTGCCTGCTTGTAATTGTTTCCACCAATTAACTCCAGCAGTATTCCTGGCAGTTTCCCTGTATTTTGGTTGTTTCCTGTTTCCTCTCTGTTTCCTGAGTGGGTGCAATGTGCACACCAGCTTAAACACGCTCACAGTCACTTAACCGCGTCTACACATCCCTACACGGTGTTACACGCGCGCACACATCCTTACACGGTGTTAGCTAGGCTAATTCATGCTAAAACGCGTGCACACTGCCTTACACACGTGCACGCCCGCGCAAACCATTGTAAACAGTTTGCAACACGCTCCCACATGTTGAACCTGCATTACACACACGCACACGCGCGCATGCACGTATATAAAGAAACTTGGAGTGTAGGGATAGCGTATACCCTCAATTTCTTGACTTTCCTAGTGTTCTGTTGGGACACACCTCCCCCCCTGATGTCTGTCTGTCATCTGTTACCTTACAGGTATGTCTTTAAATGAAGAATTGTTAATTATTCTACTTAAATCTTGCGAATATGACAGACTACTCTATAAAGTTACCCACTCCTTTTGTGAAATTTTGTATGTCGTTTTTATTACTTGCATATCTAAAACTTTTAGTTCTTTGATACATTGGAGCCAACAAACAAATCCTTTCTGTTCCCAGGAATTGATAATTTCTCTATATATTTTATGTGGAAAGTTCTTTGTGACTATAAATGGTGTTAAAAGATCAAACCAGATTTTTAAATCTATACTTGCATTAATAATTTTCCTAAGTGAGTCAATGTAATAATTAATCATACAAGGTTTAGTGGGTTTATTTAAGCTATATTGCATACTAATACATATGTGCCATGGCAAATTGTTTTTATCTGTTATTTGAATATATATATATTTTTTTGTAAATCAAATTCATTTATCGATTTTACAGTTAGTAATTCTTTCCAGTTTGCATAGTAATTTGGACTTATTCAGTCTGAGATTATTTTAGATATTGATGCTTTTATGTATATTTCTATATCAGGAAAGTTTAATCCTCCCTGTTTCCATGGTCTGATATGATGTATTAAAGCTATTCTGTTTTTTTTTTTTTTTTGGGAAACCATACAAATTTTATTAGGCATAAATTGATTTCTTTAAGTATATTTCTTTCTGATAACAGTTGTATTGCCAATGCTATATATAGGCTCTTGGGCAGTAAAACCATTTTTATTAAGTGTAGTCTATTTTCAAATGTTAATATTATTTTGTTCCATTTTTCTATAGAGATTTTTATTGTACTGATGATATTATTGTAGTTTTTTTAGACTAATTCATTATTATCCTTGGATAACTCAATTCCTAGATATCTTAAGGTAGATTCTTGTTTCCCTGTGATGTGATCCCCCTTATTCTGCAGTTCTTTTTTTATTTAAACATAAAAAAAATTGATTTTGATCTATTGAAATGGAGTCCTGAAGTCATGTGAATTTTCTCAATTAATATATCTAATTCTTCTAATATCTATTTTGTATTAGATAATGTTAGTAATATGTCATCAGCAAATAGCATTACTTAAGAATTGTATTGTTCATAAACATCTATTCCTTTGATTTTTATATTGTTACAAATTGAATCTGCCAATATTTCAAAAGTCAGAGCAAATAGAATCTGTGACATGGGACATCCTTATTTAATGCCTTTTGTTATATGTATAGATTCAGAGGTAAAAAGACCTAACTTGACACATGCTAAATTATTTGTATATATATTCTTTACGAGATGAACAAAGGATGCAGGAAATTCAAATAGCATTAGGATTTTGAATAAATAGTCCCAATTTAGGGAGTCAAAGGCTTTCTCTATATATAAGCCAATTATGAGTTTTTCTTTATTTTCTTTATTATTAGCATAATCTATAAGAGAAATTATCCTTTTAATATTATCATGTGTGTGTCTATGATATAAAAATCCAGTTTGATAATTATTTATTGTTTTGGATAGTGGTATTTTCATTCTGTTGGTTAATATTGTCATAAATATCTTATAATCATTATTTAATAATGATATAGGTCTATATGGGATACAGAGGTTTGGGGATTTGTTTCCTTTAGGATTAGTGTGATTAAGGAATATCACCAAGAGGGTAGTATTAAAACTTGTGACTGAATTTCTAATAGAGTTTTATGGAAGAGGAATGGTATCTTTGAAGGAAAAACATTTACATATTTCCATAATTATGCCATCTATACCTGGAGCTTTATTATTTTTACCCTCTTTTATTGTATCTGTAATTTCTTTATAGGATATGGGTGCTTTCAGATTGAGTTTAAATTGTTCAGGTATTTTTTTATTAGAACATTTTTCATATAGATTTAATTGATTGATATGTATATTTTCTTTTTGGAAATGTTCCATATAGTGATTTCTACAGGCATCAAGAATGTCACCTATATCAGAGACATGTTTCCTTTTCTTTTCATGGAAGATACTTTTAATGGTATTATCTTTTGATTGTATTTTGAGTCTTGTGGATAAATTATGTAGATGTTTGGAAGAAGTGGCCGATGTGTTAATTTTTAGTTTTTCTAAAGCTAAACTAGTTTTATGTATTAGAATTTCATTTTTTTATTGTTTAATACTTCTACTTTCTTTTTCATCTCCAAATGATTTTGATTTTTTTCAGCTTTTACTGACAATAATTTGGATTGTAAATGTAATAATTCAGAATCCCATTCTCTGATTTTTTTATACCAAGTTAGGGTTTTACCATATATGTAAGCTTTTAATGAGTCCCATATCATTATTCTATTTATGTCTGTGGTGTAATTAATATCTAAGAAAAATTGTAATTCAGATAATAACCAGGGTTTGAACACTTTAATTTTAGTTGTATATGCTGGAATTATGGAGTTAAAGATTAAAGGTTTGTACCCTTTTTGAAGTTTTAGTATCAATGAATTGTGGGGTGAAAAGGGGCATTGAGTGATTGAGAAAGTAATGATTTTAGAGTGTAAGTCATGGGCAGCAAATATTTTATCTATTCTAGTTTGGGTACCAAATCTGTGATCTTGATGGGAAAACAACAAAGATTTGTATTTTTTAAATTTGAAAGTATCTACAGGATGAAATGATTCTACCCACTTGTTTAAAGCTTTAGATACAGCAGATGTACACAGAATTTTTTTATTTGTAGTTTCAGAAATATCAAATATACTGTTAAAAATCTCCTCCTAATATTAAGTTGCCTTTATAATTATTGGAAATGAAATCCAAGTGTTTTTAACAATTCCTGTTCCAATGCCTGGGAACAGTATAGATTGGCTAGGGTCCATATTCTGTTATTATATTTAACTATTACTAATGCCATAAGGCCTTCTTTATCTTCATAATTATAAATTATTTCTGGGTTAATCACATTTGTTTTCCATAAAATTGTTACCCATGTGTCTTTGTCTTATAAGTGGATTGCGCCAATATCATATATTCCTTAGGATTCTATTTGTAATTGTCATTTGTTTTGAAATGAGTTTCTTGAAAGAAGACAATTTGTGTTTTGTTCAGTTTTAAATATTTCAGTAGATTTGATCTCTTGCTAGGATTGTTTAAGCCATTGGTATTTAAAGATAATAAAGTTAAATCCAACTTAGGTTAATTAGACTATGTTTTTTTTGTTTTATTTTGACTATTAAACATTTTCTTCTGTTAACTATAAGGTATATGTTTGAACTTTTAAAGGACATTATCAGTTTTATACTTTGAGTGTTTACCAATAAAGTAATGTTTTGGTCAGGCACACTAAAAATGTTTTTGTGAAATAAATTTAAATTAATAAATGTTAACAAAACTAAGTTCAGCACTAGCCATGGAATGAAAATCATTCCTAATCTGATGTATAAACCTAAGTCCATCAGATTATCACTCATACCTTGACAATCCAAAACATCTGAACTCCATAAATTCAATTATCATTTAGGTTCATAGGTTTATAAGTAGGTACAAGGCTATCGGCCCAAGGGCCTAAGTAAGCCTAGCCAACAAGGTTCCCTGGCTTATGCCACCCAAGAAAGTTAATTTCCCATGCTCCTGTCGAGCAGAGCCACAGAAATGATACCTGGGGTGTATTTCCTACTTCCCATCCACTCATCAAGTATAGGATGTCTCTGGGAGAGGAATCTATTTTTCCAGCATGTCCTGTTTATTGTGGTGACAAGCTTTAGGTCCCTAGAGCTTATATATTATATAAGCAATTCATTTTACATGAAATAAAGATGACAAGCAATTCAATCACAGTAAAGTAGGATGTATCATTTATAAAGCCATAGTAAAAGATTATAGCACACAGTTATTTAACAGTCACCCTTATTGATGAAGTATTTCAAAACTTACTACTTAATATAAATAGATGATAATAATATTTATACCTAATGTTTATAATACAATGTATTTTACTGGATATATCAGAAGTTATATTTCATTGTTTGCCAGCATTAAGTAATCACTTTGTTTGTTGCTAACTTACTTAAACCATCAAGTTTGTTTTATGTGAACATTGAAGAAAGTTAGTGCAATTTAATTATCAGTGCATCCCTGTTCCCCCATTTCCTACACATAAGGATTTTCATATCTGTCGTTTCTTATTATAAAATGAGTGAAATTATAGGTTAAACACAACAAATTCACTTATTGTAATTAATGATTACAAGTTTCCTTTCCATATTCATAAATTGCCATTTTATGGCATATACTGATAGTTTTTAGATTTAAATGGGAACATTCCATTTTCTATAATCAGTAAAGTGATTATTGTCAATTTAATACTATTTGTTCAGAATGTGGTTGTTACATTCTATGACATTCCTAGTTCAGGTCTCTGTTGTTTCCCTTGAACAACTTTGTCAGTTTGAATTCTTGTATAAAACATTAGTTACCTTGGTAACAGCTTAAGTATTATATATGGTCAAGATGGGTTATAAAACCACAATTCAAGTTAAAGCAGTTATATGACTTGTTATGCACGTTTACTTATATGAGAAAATCATCATCATGCTTCCCCTTGATGTTCAGTATAGTGTATGTGATTTATGACAAGTTAAAACAGCAGTGTTATTATACAGAAACCCATGTTATTAAACTGAGTGTCTATTACCAATTTAATACTATTTGTTCAGAATATGATTTTTACATTCCTTGACATTTCAAGTTAAGCCTTCTATTGTTTCTCTTGAACAACTTTGTCAGTTTGATGTCATGTATAAACATTAGTTACTTTGGTAACTGCTTATGTATTATATATGGTCAAGATGGGTTACAAAAACTACAATTCAAGTTAAAGGAATTACATAACTTGTTATGCATATTTAGTTATATAAGAAAATCATCATGCTTCCCTTTGATGTTCAATGTAGTGTATGTCATTTATGACAAGTTAAGACAGCAGTGTTATTATACACAAGCCCATGTTATTACATCCTGTCTTTAATATCTGAATTCAGCAGACTGCTTCATCTTATATGATGATTATATATTTTATGTCTAGATTTACTAAAATCATACATTACATAACTATTGTGTGTGTGTGTGTGTGTGTGTGTGTGTGTGTGTGTGTGTGTGTGTGTGTGTGTGTGTGTGTGTGTGTGTGTGTGTGTGTGTGTGTGTGTGTGTGTGTGTGTTTTGGCTGTTGCTTAGTTATTTGAGAGACTACAAGCTATAATGCTTATTATTATTATT